>NW_010128807.1:0-7176 GCF_000699245.1 Pterocles gutturalis | reverse complement strand
GCTCATCATCTCCCTGCCCCTTGCAGTGCCCCCTGTTCCAGGCTCCAGTCCCTTGGCACAGGGATCTGTCGCACAGCAGCCCGGCTCCTGGCACTTGGGCTGAGGAAGAAGAGGCCAGGATCCTTGAAGGACACCTCAGCACCCAACTGCCCTCCTAGCGGCTGGGGGGACACAGGGCCAGGAACCTGCCTAGGACACTCTCCTCCATCTGAAATGTTAAAATATTAAATGTTTTCTCTGTCCCCAGTGCTGTGGTTCATTCACCCATCCTGCGGCTACTAGGGGTGCAACCCCTCAGTGCCCAATCCCAGCAGGGATGGCTTGGTACCGGGCACCGCTGGCACCCACAAAACTGGAAGGCAAGTGGGGGGTGGTGGATGTTACCCCAGGGGGTGTGCTGGTGTCTGGGGAGCTGGGTGGGCTGAAGAAATGGGCCAGCAGGAACCTCATGAAGTTCATCAAGTGCAAAGTCCTGCCCTGGGGAGGAACAAGACCCAGCACCAGCTGGGGCCACCGCCTGGAAAGCAGCTTGGCAGAGAAGGCCCTGGTGGGCACCCAGTTGGCCACCAGCAAAAGTAGCCCAGGGTGCCCTGGGCTCCATCAGGAGGAGTGTGGCCAGCAGGTTGAGGGACAGGATCCTCAACAGAGAGGGCTCGGGCTGTTTAGCCTAGAGAAGGGATGTCTCAGGGGGATCTCGCCCACATACATCAATACCTGCAGGGAAGGTGCCAGGAGGATGGGGGCCAGAGGTGATGGGCACTGCCATGAGCAGTGGCAGCAGTTCAGGGCGTTGCTGGGTTTCGTGCCTTTCAGCAGGTGGGCAGGGCTGCCCAGTGCAGGCTGGGGCAGGGTGAGGGTCTGGGGAAAGATCTGGGGATCTCCCCCCATGTCCTGTCTACAGGTACCCACTGCTGGGGTCTGTGCTCTGCCCGGGTGCTCCTGCCCGGAGCAGTGGGGATGCACCTTCCCTGTCTTCTGGGCACACTGTTTTTGCCTGGCTCCCTGGGGCTGCTCCTGTCCATCTCCATGGAGCAGATACCATGTTTTAACAGCTGCAGGCACCTAAGAGCAAGTTCTGCAGGGAGAAACAGTACCAGCAACACAGTCCAGGAACCACAAAAGGAAACGACGAGGGCTCTTCAGTGGTGACTCTCTGCTAAGGGGCAAGGAGGCACCCATTTGTCAGCCCAACAGGGAATCGTGAATTTTGCTGCCTTCCATGTGCTAAGGTCTGGGATGTCACTGAGAGGGTGCCACAACTTGTTAGAAACATGGACCATTATCCATTATTGCTCTTCATGTGGGCACAAATGACACAGTGTTGTGGCCTAACCGCAGTCAGCAACATGGCCCCACACAGCCACTCACTCCCACTGTTGCACTATTCAGCAAAAATACCATCCAAGAAAAATTTTGAGATGCTTTGAGAAGCTGTATGTAGCAGAGGACTGGCGACAAACTAAAACAGATCATCCCCATGTTATTGTATCCTTGCAAGGCTTGGTTGCTCCCTAAAAATCTTTCAGGTGAAAACACCAGGGAGGAAGATCTCTGTTGACCTCAGCACTATTGGTGGCACAAGGACAAATGACTCTATTCAGAGGTAGGAGATATATCCGAAACACAGTGCTGCCATGGTTGTAAGTATAGCAGTATCACTGTGGATCCTGAAGCAGTGGGGCATGAGGGGCCGTGCTCCAGTACAGGAGGGAATCCCAGGAGCCTCAGTGACTCCTGACGTTACAACTTCCTTCAAGCAGTGAAGTCCCTCAGCTCATCAGGTCAGCTGAAGGGCAGAAGGTTTGATTTTAGGGAGAAGCAGAGAGAGATCTCTCACTTCCAACCATCTGTCCAAAAGGTTTAATAGCATGAAGCACTGGGTGTTTCCATGATTGCTTTTTCAGTTTCTTGAAGGTTTCAAGGGGCATTTCGAACCATCTGTATGAACTGGCCTTGACACCTTTATATAAGAAAAATATTCTTACACAGGATAGCACTGAGGTTCTAGAGCAGCCTTTCAGTACTGCCACAGAAGGTTTTTTTTAAGACAGAATTCAATAAATTTCAAACAGAGATAATCTGATGCAGTGCCTGCCTACCACAGGACTACAGTCATCAGCTAACAATTTCCTTTCCAAGAACCCTTCTGGGTTCTTACAATAAGAGTTTTGGGCTGTTGACAAAACCCCCCGAGACATTTGTAGAAAGTGAAACAGGCAAGGATGCAAAATCCCAGAGGGAAACTTGAAGGGAGCAGCTTTAAAACAAAGGACCAATTACGTACTGGTGAAGGCCCAAACATGGAAGCATGCTGAGGAGATATGGAGGGCTATTTGTTAGTTGCATACTAGAACAGGAGGATCTAAAGCCAAATATGGGGGAAATAGAAAAAGTAGGACTTCTCTCCCTGAGGAATTTATTCAGAAGGAAGATATGCTCAGATTTAAACAATGGTGTTAAAAAATGTCTCTTCATGTGGACTTTCTGACAGAGGGATTCCCATTAAAGAGCCATCCTGCTACCTCCCTCAGTGTGACTGATCTTTAAAAGTGCACAGCACTGCCAGTGGCCAGATGCCACTTTAGTGTGCTCCAAATCCCTAGGTCCTTATTATGTTTGAGGGTTCCCTCCATTGTCTTAAACACTAGACAGCAACATAAAACTGAAGGTGACTTTTAAATTTTTACATTAAAATGCATACTTACATAATTTTCAGCCTTTCTTTAATTATCTTCTTTAGCGCCACTTTTCATCTTCCATCCAAGCCTCCACACAGGTGACAACCCCTGTTCCATGCATAGACAGATCTTTAGCAGTACATGATCTGTCTGGGGCAGAAACAAAGTGAATTCAAGAAGTGTGTAGACAGAACAGTCAGGCAAATGTTTTTAAGATCAGAAGAATCAGGTTTGCATGGCAAGGTACAATGAAAGAAGAGAAAAAATAGGCACCAAGCTTTATGAAATGATAAAAAGATCTCATAAGTTAAGGAGATACATCTTGATCTTAGTCTGAACCTGAGCTGCTGCTGAACAAGAAAAACTGACGTTTTTCAGATCAGTATTGATCCAAAACAGTGTTCTACCCCATACTATTTCTAATTTAAGCATCTGTTTTGAAGTGCGGAAGAGGATCACTCTTACCATAACTGTGCATCCAAACACGGTTTAGTGGAAGGACCCCTAAACTGCCGTACATGTCGTTAGTCATAAGCAAGCCACACCAAAGAGGTACATGGCTCAGCAGTACTGGTAGCAGTTCTGTCCGCACACAGCCAGCCTAAAAAAAAGAGCTATAAATGCCTTCAGTCCAGCTTGCTGTGGCACAGGAAAAAGAATTGTGCCTGACATGCCGCTGCGCTACAGAAGATGGCACTAAAGATATTTAGATGCGGAGAAAGGGTACTGCTCCCTCAGGAGGCACAGTCTGAAGCAGAGATTAAAGTCTTTTCTTCTCTAGTTGTTTTCTACGTGGATGAATCAAAAGACTTTCAATAAATAAATGGGGATAAAAAGACTGAAGTAGTAGTTTAATCTCCTATTATAAAGTAATTATTATTATTGTCCCAACTGTTTTGTTCTGTTGACACTATTGACAAACATGTCAAAGAACACAGCATATTGACAAATAAGAACTGGTGACAGGATCATTCTAGTTTGTAGGAATGGAGGCACAGGAAGACTTAGTGACTCATCCCACCAGTTCTGAGAAAGGCACTGAGATCCTAGGCTGGCGTTTTACCCACCAGAACAGACTGTCTCTCAAAAGTCCTGTGGAAACTGTGGAAAGTCTCCTAATACTGTAAAAACATCAGACTGCTCTGGGATATGTAGCAGTGAGATGCCTTCAGGTCATCTTCATGGAAGCAGAAGCTCCATGTGAGATGTATCAGAGGAAGAACTATAACTGCACAAGCCAGGCATCTGTTAGGAGGAAGAATCACAAAAGAGAGATACAGGACACACGGAATCCTAAGAGGAATGATGCTTTTTATCATACTGTCATGATGTGGTGCTTTTTTTCCACACTACTGGCAGAAATATGAAGAAATTAAAATATTGACATTTGAAATACATTCATGCTTGCCACAAGCCTGGCAGAAAGCTTACTGAGCTGAAAACAAATCAAAATGCAGAGTTCAAGTAGTTCTCTGCTGAGTTAGTGAGTTAAATCAACTCCTACGGAGGCTGAGAGATTGTCTCAGAGCAAGGGAGAAGATGGCCAGTAGGTGAGAAGCAGGGCCAGGAGAGAAGAGTAGAGAGCAGGGAAGGGTACAGCAACGAAAGAGGGAAAAGGCACTAAGACTTTTGCCTTTCTAGCAGCAGTCACTTACAAAAATGCAGCCAGAGGCTGTGGTTTGAAATTACATTGTGTGTAACAGCAAATACAACTTAACATGTTGCCATTCCCTCCACCCCTTCCACTCACTCCCTGCAGCTCTTCTTGCCCAACGCCATGGCCTACTGCCCCACAGTCACATCCACATGTTCGTGTGTCCTCCCTGTAGAGCCAGATCAAGGAATCAATCCACATAAAAAACAATCCAGCAAAGCAAAACATTTGCTTCTTCATTAGCTAAGCCAGCCAGGCAATCCAGTGGTGAGCGCAGCTGTGCAAACAACTGTGCTGGCACCGTAAAGGTCCTGGAGTGGAGGCACTGTGTAAACGGGGCAGGAGGAGAGGGACACAGACAGGCTAAGAATGAGCAGGAAGGGGTGACATCAGTGTTAATGCCTTAAACTAGTATTACCAGTGAACAATCCATAGTGCCAAGTCACAACCTAAGCTCCTAAACAAGGATGTTCTTTTTTCATTGTATTCAGGATAAGAGCAAATGCAGCATGTTTTACCAGGAATATACCTTGCTGACATGCATGATGAATTTGTAAAGGCCTCAAACACTGGCAGCCTTCCACAGAAAGAAACAGCACTAGTTATCCTGCTTTGAAATAGATAAAAAAGCTCATGTGTAGGAATTTTTTTCTACAGAATTCAAACTGCTGCACGGCATTTCAAACTGCCTTTGAAATGAAAGAAACCAGTAACACAAATGGCATGCTGTTGCTGTGAAACTGCTCCTGGTCGCAGATCAGGCTTCAGTGAACTCCACCAATGTTTGCCTGTATGGTCAACTGGGCAGCAAAACTGAAAACTGATCTGAATTTCAGTCTTTCTCCTGTTGGAAGGAATGCTTATTTTGAGAGACACAAATCCAAGGCAGGAGATTTTTACCCACTGTGCTGAGAAGAAAAAAAATTCCATCACCAACTTCATTTATATTAATTGCAATTTTATTTACGCACAATGCCACCTCATACGCTTTGTCAGGTGGAATTCATTATAGTGTAAGGATGTATTATAACAATACCTAAAAGCACAAAAGAACCACACTGACAGACATCATGCTGGATAGACCCTGCACTGACAAGTAGATTTTTATTTATAGGAAAAATATTTTGATTCAGTAGCTGAGCTTTGGCTCAGGAAAAGGAACCTGTACAATCGACTAGTTCAGTTGGGGTCCCCTTCTTCACAGATTTTAGAAATTCCCTCTATCCTAGAGCAGAGTCCTATACCCAGACCATCCACAACAGATGTTGGACTGAGTTGCCATTTAACAATCATCAGTGATGCAAAGTCTGTCCACCAACTCAATCCTTAGCCCTCTTCACAGAGAGATTTTGCAGTGACTAGCCCACATCTCATCGCAACGTAAGCCTATTATTTCTTGTCCTGTTGCCAATGGATGTAAAGGGCAACATCTTCATCTTCTTTGCCACAATCTTTTACATATTTGAAGAGTGCTGTTGGGTCAGACTTCTCCAGGCCAACTCATTTCTTTCATGCCTTCCTCACAGTTTCTGTGTTTTAAACAATTGGTTGTATATTATTCCTGACTCCTTGATTTCTCCAGCTGATAAATGGGCTTTTGGGGCAGATGGCACCCCAAAGCAGGGTTCAGATAAGGACTTACAGGTGCTACGAAGAGTGTAAACATTATTTCAACCATCTTATTTTTGACAAACCTTTAATGCATACCAGTATGATATTTTTCCAAGTCAACAGTGTTATTGACTCACTTTCCACTGACCATCTGCAAACCCCAGCTCTTCTCTATGAAACTGTTCTTTGCTTCAGAACAAGTCTCCATCCTACGGTTTTGCGAGTGCTTAATATTTTGCAATAGTAGCATTTAGTCCTTCCCAACTTCTCAAACTTCTTTTGTTAATCTATTTCACCTGGTGATAACGATCTTATTGAATTCTAAGCTTATCTTCCCATGTACCTGCATCTCCTCCCAGCTACATACAGTTTATCCCATTTGGTGGATCCTTACACTCTGACAATGAGTCATTAATAACAATTTTTCTGCTATAAACAAAAGCTTTTATCATGGCTAGGTAGAAATTATTCCTGACAAATCCATGTTGCAATGTCTCCGTCTTCTATCAGATAACAGTGAGCTAATGATTTAGTCAGTTTGTTCCTCTGTGTCGGTGTGCACATATGTGTGGCTAAGTGCATACATTGTTTTTGTTTATTTGTGCTGGAGAGATTGTGGAAGCTATTTAAACCGTCTATTAAACACTCGGTCCTTGGAAAGGATGCAACACCTAGGGCAGGGACGACTAACCATAAGCAGACATTACAGTAATGATGCAACATACAATAAATTTGAAATCTTTACCACACAATAATTAATTTTTTTTCTGTCACTTGTTGCAATGATCTGACAAACAATGCTTAATTAAACTGTTCTGCTCCCTGTGAACATGACACAGTTGACACCTTTATCTTTCAGTTGGGGAAACTCAGAAACAATGAGATTAAGGGTTAACACTGTGTGCTAGGACTGCTATAAAACTTTCAAATCAAGTGAAATAAGTCTTGTGACAAAAGAAATGTTGATAGTTGGATACCAAACAGATAGCAAGTTTTCCAGTCACCCCATCAAAAGAAGGTGCAGCATTCCTGCTACTGTGTGGATCACTTAGGGCTGCGTAAGAAATTTTTATGTGTTGTCTTAAAGACTGAACCTCAGTAGAAAACAATCTGCAAGACACTTTTAAACCATATTTCATTATCCCAAGTTAAACTGTTTTAAGACTGCTGTTTTCTTTCCCAGCTGACAAGCTTGTATCACCATAATTACTTGTAGTGCAGGTGGGCAGTGAT
>NW_010128806.1:0-34124 GCF_000699245.1 Pterocles gutturalis | reverse complement strand
AGTTTAAAACCATTACCCCTTGTCCTGTCTTTACAGTCCCTGGTAAAAAAAAATCTCTCCCCATCTCTCTTACAAGCCCCCTTTAAGTACTGAAGGTCACAGTAAGGTCTCCTTGGAGCCTCCTCTTCTCCAGGCTGAACAACCCCAAACTCTTTCAGCTTTTCTTCATAGGAGAGGTGCTCCAGCCGTCTAATCATTTTCATGGCCCTCCTCTGGACCTGCTCTAACAGGCCCATGTCTTCCTTGTGCTGGAGGCCCCAGAGCTGGATGCAGTACTCCAGGTGGGGTCTCACAAGAGTGGAATAGAAGGGAAGAATTACATTGCTTGACCTGCTGGCCAGGCTTTTTGTTATGCAGCCCAGGATATGACTAACTTTCTGGGCTGCAAACATACATTGCTGAAGGCTGAAGGAGTTCCCTTAGTTCCCTTCAGACAACATCCTTACATGCATCCCTGTGCAGGCCCTAAGCAGGAAAAAAATGAAAAAAGCTTAGGAACTGTTGTATGCTATTGGCAGCAAGCATGTGACCGATGACCTCTGCCAAGCTTAGATTTAAGGGCTTTAACAGAAGTATACTCACAGCCTAAGTTCCTGTGTCCTCTTACACCTGTCTGCTTCCTCCTACAATACATAAATTCTTGGATTTTCCCTCTTTCATGCCATCTCTCCATAAATTTACTTGAAATATGGTAAGACAGAACATCATTAGTGTAGGTTACAACTTTGAAGTACCATCAGTGCCCAGAAATCTAGCAGACTTCTAATAGCTTCACAAGAAAATATTAGTCAAAATACAGAAAACTGAGGCTCAGCAAACACACAGTTACTTTGAAGAGAAGAATCCATTTAAAGTTGAAGACCACAGCAACCTGCTTAACTCAGTACCTTGAACAACCATGGCTGTTTCGTGACTAGTATCTAGATTATCTAGATTTAAAATACTAAGTGATAAAAAATTTCCATATATTTCATTGACTGATCCATTTAGTCACCATCTTACATGCCTTCTCCATAAATTTCATGCTGCTATTATACATAAAAAGGAAGACTTACTAGGTTCTCTTTACTGTAAATTTAGTAACTGCAGATCTTTCACAAATGCTCAGTGTGCTTTGAAGCTGTCTTTCACACAAAGCTATAAAACATCCTTTAATTCCTTCAAGTACAAAGTTTTGTAATATATTTCAAAGTCCTCTTATACACAGAGATGTCTGACATTCTCAAATTCACTGAAACAAAGATCCATACTCTCATGTCTAGCTGCTTCAAAAGAGAAAGTGTCCAACAGTTTCACATTCCATTAAAAGCTAGGGAAGGGGTTAGATGTTATAACATCTGCTACTCTGCTATTCTTACCAAAATTTTTTTCCAGTTTCAGAATTCTTTAAACAGTTCTTTAATACAGTTTGAATTCCTTCCTCTCTTTCATGTCAATCTTTTTTTTTTCCTTCAGCAAATCCAATCTCTGATTTTTGTGGGGTTTTTATTTTCCTTATGACCTGCATGTAAACAGAAAGGAAGTAGGACACAAACACTAGAACAAGCTTTAGATGTTTTTGGAGGTGTTGCCTTACGCACCTAAATCTCAAAACTTATTTAGGCACTGGTGATTCCTCACCCTCCCCAGCAGGATTTTAGATTTTAATAAGGCCATAGTCACATAAAAACATTTACAGAAGTACAAGAGAACTAAATCTGTTAGCAAAGAAACAAATTTTTTTTTAGGATGGTTTTCAGAGGAGGATGCAAGGTGGAAATCCTGTTTCTTGGGCACAGAGACAGATCTCACTATTAATGCAAGTCGTAGGTTCCTACTGGAAAAGTGTCTGTCCCAGTTTCCTTACTTGCTTTTACAGGTCTCTTCCTAGAGGAAGCAATCAGCGGGCCCCCAAGCTTCCAATATTTGTATCCTTGAAATCCCATTTCAAAAACCTTTTTGCACAGAGGCTGGAAGTAACACTCCTACTACTCTCTGCAGGTCTATTTTCAGCTTATAAGGTAATGTTGAGAAGGGATTTATCCTCAAAGAATCTTTTTTCCTTTTCCCTTTTTGCAAAGGTGCAGAAAAAATAAGGGCTGGTCAGCACAACCATGTGAGAGCATCACCCAGGGTGCAGGGCTGGTTGCATGCCTTACTGCTCAACCCCAGCAAGGCTTTGCGCCTTGAAATCACCGGGAAGGGCGTTATACGTGAGCTTAGCAACTCATCCTGACCATGTCAAACAAATTAAAACCATTACAGTTTCATCGGTTTCTCTTATAATTTCCTAAGCAGCTTTAGTAGTAGCCCTTGCAAAAAGCCCTGGGCCCTGTGCAAGGCTAACAGGAGACACCAGAAGTGACTCTTGGGCTCAGTGAAGGAAACAGTATTAGATCACAGGATTTCCAGACTGACAGAAATGCTAATCTAGACCCACTCAGGCTGAATAGCCTGTGGATCCCAATTAAAGGGCAGAAAGGAAGGAAGGAAATGGCAGCACTAGAGAAAGAGACAACTAAAACCGATATACTGTGACCTGTGACAGCACACTAAATACTCCAGTGTCAAAAGGCAGTCTTGCCTCTATTTAAATCATAAGCAGGGACGTAGGCAGTTTGCCTGAAAAAAAATTCTAAAAAGCCTGCCTAGTGACACTCTCTTTAAATGAATGGATTTAAGTTTTTATATTTAAAGGAAGCAACTTTTCTGGATCGATGGTTCCCAAACAGGACTAAATTTCTATGTACAATTTCATCTGAGAAAAAAACACTCCAAAATTTTCAACACACCATAATCTCAGCTAAGCTCTACTTCTGTATATGTTTATCTACAAGAGCACACACATGCATACAGGCAAAAAATATTTTTATTCACTTTTCATAAATTCTCTATGACTCTGTAAAATATCCAAGAGTTGGTCTGAAACGTATGATTTCTATGTGCCAAACAGGTAGAGTTCTTTGCAAATCCAGGAAATTACCACCTTGAAAAAAAGACTGCCAAAAAGGTTCAGCACTATTCTAACTTTACTCCCACTCAGTGGCAAAATGGTGTCACTGAAGTTGAGAAGAGCAAAATTAAGATAAATGCCAAGCTTTTTTTGAGTCAACTGTCTGATTTTACATCGTCAGCGACAAGAAAGCTGTGCCTTTCAAGATATAAAAAGAAGACCCAAACCTCTAGAGACCACTCCTGCTCACAGTGTGTTTTTCTGTATAGCTTCAGATTATTCTACATAATAGAACGATTCCCAGATGAGCTATCGCTATCTTTTTCTTCCTATTACCACTAGACTTGCAAGTACAATAGGAAAGACTTGGCATAAACTGATTACTTTAAAATGCATTCCCTGACTCTGCACTGACACTAACTGATTGCTCTAGGCCTTGAAAGAATGCCAGATTTACAGGCTGTCTCAGTAACTGCCTATTTTACCTACATCATTTTAAACAGATATATAGGATAAGTAGTTTAACTATGCCCAATGTCATAAACATGACTCATCTTTGTAGAAGTCTTAGTATCACAGAGCAGAGATCTTTTTGCTGTTTACAAGATTATGTTTCGAGAGTCTGGGATGTGCAAGTAGTGCATAAGATTACAAAAGAGATTCCCCTTGAGAAGCTTTGCAATTGACTGGTATAGAGATACAAACTGCTTTGGAATGAAAGTTGTTTTCTCTTTTATTTATCAGAAAGGATGCAAATCTGGACTTAAAAATTTGTATGTTATACTAATGTAAGGTGATGCAAACAAGGAGCTGTATTATGCTTCAATGGTGTGAAGAGGGACAGCCAAAGGACTCCACATCCACTGGATCCACTGTTTTAGCCATAAATGGGCATTCCTCAACACATGTGCTGTACCATAGCTAACTTGCATTATGT
The DNA here is from genome assembly GCF_000699245.1 of Pterocles gutturalis. Lineage (NCBI taxonomy): Eukaryota > Metazoa > Chordata > Aves > Pterocliformes > Pteroclidae > Pterocles > Pterocles gutturalis. The sequence continues at coordinate 30,255 of NW_010128806.1, read as the reverse complement.
CAAGTTTTTAGAAAAATAAAGTATTTCCTATCCTTGAAACAGTTTACTGGTAAGTTTTCTTTCTGCAGAAACCATGTTTTCTTAAATCAGCTCACAGAGTGTACCTACAAAAAAAAAAAAAAAAGGATACAGTATTTGGGCTTGCAGGACAAATACATACAAATTCTTGATAAGCAAACCTCAGTCTTTTAATCAAAATTAGTTTTGTTGCTGAGCACAAACATTTGTTAAGAATAAAGTACTCATCAAAAGCAAAATTATAAAAGCACAGCATAATATTCCTCTCTCTTCATTTGTTTAGGGTGACATCAGTAAAGGCAAGTATAAAATTTCATCCCACAACTTACTCCAAAGCATATTCAGGAGGGAGTCGGAAGTGCTGCAGTGAGCTGGGTCAAAACTGACGAAGATTTAGAACAAATATACAGTTTACAACCTGAGTCCTCATGTGACTCAAGTTAGAAAATTATCCCTATGATAAATCACTAGTACTACAGAACACACAATATTAGAGAGGGGATTTATGGTCCACTTGTTATAAAAGTTGTAGACACAGAAATACTAAAAATTATTTTCTATTGGAAATCTGAAGGGGCAACATATAACAAAGATATTCACTACACTAAAAGAGAGCATTACAGTCATTTTGAGTCAGTGAGGTGAAGCTCACATGCAATCATCTAGCCCCCTGGATCTGGACTGCCAAGCAGTGAGAAATCAAACTGCACAAGATATTGTTGCTCTGTAAAAGTCTGTCCATCTGTCATATTTGGCAAGTGTTGGTCTTGTCATATCTGTTTCTTCCTCAGAAAAAAAGCTGTGTACAATACAAGCAGAAGCCTCCTGCCCTAATAAGAGTCAGGCTCTTTTCCTCTCCCCAGAACTCTGTTTTTCAGTCTTGGAGGTAATTTGCTGAGGGCAGGAACTGAGGGCAGCTGCAGCTGTGGGCTTGTCTGTGGTCATTTACTCCACCAGGAGCACCTTTCGCTTGCTATTTTATATAATCAGCACATGAAGTGTTTTCTGGGTAGACACAGCAAATGCCATACCATTGATAGTCTTCAAGATCATGATTCTGCAATTGCTGAGTGTTTCAGTCACAGTGCGGTAAAGTATGCGTGTAATTTCAGGAATGAGAAGAGTACCAGTGACATATATTCTGTTAAAGTGTGTGGAGAGGCAACTGGAATGGCATCTTTACCTTGTGTGCCTGTGAAGTGCTTGGCATATGGTAACTAGTCTGTGTGAGCAACAATCAATGCACACAAGAATTTTTTATGCCTCTAAATATATCCAGTATATTCAACATCTTGTAGGACTAAACCCTCAGAGGCAGCATATAGAAAAGACAGGAGAGAGAGAGATTTTGACAGAGTATCAAAGGGATCCAAAGTTAGGTTTCTGCAAACTGGAATCACACAAAGACTAAAGCTGACTGAACAAGGGCTTACTGGAAGCATTTGAAGAGCACAGTCATAACATACATAATACCGCATTGTTAACTCCTGATTTTGGCATGTCTCTTAGCCTACACAATATTTTTCTCAAAAACTCTTATTCTGAAAAGGAGACACACAGACAAGGTTTTGAAAAAAGTTTTAGACAAAGACAGCTCCTCACAAGGCAGGTGTTTGAGGATGGCTGGAAGGAGCCAAGGAAACTTTGAAAACCTTCCCATTTCTTGAGCTCTCTGCTGGATCTCGGAGGGTTTTCTCGTTTCCCCACTAGACCAAAGTGCTACAATGTCTTCCACCCTACAAATTGTCCTGGTGCAGTTCCAGCTGAGCTTTGTGCTAGACTGCTGGGAGGATTACAGCCTTAAACAGCACTTTAAAGGAGCAGCTGAAACAACCACATGCTGGAAATGTGCAAATACCTCAACTCAAAGAAAGGCTGCACGTATTTGAAGTGAAAATGTACAGGTTTAATGCAAAGCCATTCAGCAATTAGTAAAGAAAATAAGTGTGTTACTCATGTCTGAAAAATCCTCTGCATCAGTTTCCGTAATGTTTTCTAAGACAGAAGACAGTGCCTTGAAAGGTGGCTTTCCTAAGGCATTTCATCAAACCAGGATTTAAATCTGTGAGCAAAGCGAGATCTCATTCCCAAAGAGAAAAACTGCAGACTGAAAAGTTATTTTAAAACCTTTTCTCCCCACAATGATCCTTATGTATTGTACTAGCACTCCACATGCTACAACTACTTTAATAGGCGTTTCAACCCACAGGGAAGTTAAAGAATACTGCAGCTACTGAATATTATTATTCTTACTTCTCATCATTGATCATAAATATTCTAATCACACATTATCTCCTCTAACTTAGGAGGTATCAGGGTGGATCCTCAAACACATTTCTGGTGCTTTACAGATTTGGAGAGCTTTATTCTTCTCATTCAGCAATTGTACACTTTATGCAGGTCTGTTAGGGAACACACAGTCAAAATATCTGAATAAATCTCTGGATTTTTCCTCTGTATTATCAGGCACATGAATTTAAGGATTAGGGCATCAGAAAAAAACCACCTTTGTTTAAAAAGTCTTGAACTTTCCCGGATGTGGAGACTACCTCTGAAAAGAGTCAGATCAGTTATTAAAGATCTGAATTAGACACTTAAATTTTAAATGTTTTGGTCATTCCAAAGAACTACTCCTGCTGTTTCATGTAGTTACATTAAAAAATACAGTTCTCTTCAAAGTCCTCCAATATTGTCTTCCCCCACTTCCAATTTAGCCAGGGATTTTCAGGGGAGGAAGGGGAGCAGAAGAATTCAACTACAAAGCCAAAATAAAGTTCCACCCAAAGAGGCCAGCAAGTTCACAGTCATTCCAGCTTTGCGACAACTTCTGTCCAGAGCAATGCCCTGCCATAGAAGCAAACAGTACCCCCTTCACAGAGATTCCGGTCTCCAGTATTTCTTTCATTTGGGCAGGATGAGGGTGTTTCTAACTAACCTTACCTTTGACATAGCAATCTTACCCATCTCTTGCTTTGCTGGGGGATGTCCTAGACTGGGGGTGGAGGGACGGGGGACACAGAGGTGTTGCTGGGTGAAATGGGAAAGGAGGCAAGTCCTAACGACGCTTACTTATAGCTCTTTAGTTTTACAAAAAACAGCCTGAAGAATAACAGAAAGGCTGAATAGGAAATTGAGTGAAAAAAATAGATTTTTACCCTTGAAGAGTGATTGTATGAATTTACAATCATCCAGGTTTTCAAGACTGCAAAGAAGGTAATACCTAATTTTTAGAATGTGAATAAAAGGGGTAAAAGAGAAAAAGAAAAAAAAAATGCCAAGATGTATTTATCAATTCAAGGGAACAAAGATGTATGATCCTCTTTTTTTCTCCTGTATTTCCAAGGTCAAGTACAGCCTTTTGCCATACAAGGCAACAACCACAAGCACACACCTAGAAAGCAGCACCATGGCAACACAGCACCTGCGGGTAGGAATTCTAGCTGAAATCCACTCAAAGTCACTGAAACTGCTGGAGCCCAAGATTTGTAGCAGGCACAGTGCAGTGGCAGGTGTGCCAGGCTCTCTGGCTGGACCACAGCCCTTCTTCAGCACCACTTGACTCCTGAAGAATGGAGGCCTGGGGGAAAACTCCAGATTTGGCACAGTAAGAAGAGAAAGCCTTGCATTCATGCTCCTCTCTGAGGCTCACAAAAAGCCTTACAAACATTAATTAAAAAGAAAAAAAAAAAAAAGCTTTTGCAAACCCGTCTAGAAACAGAAGGATAGCTTTTAACAGCCATGAGTTCAGTGGCTGTTACATACAACAGCAATTCTATACAGCGCACAGAAACAAGGCATAAGTCAAGTGTAAAGGAGTGAAAGGCATTAAATGACCCTGTAGTAGGGATTTCAGCAGAGATTTTAAGTGCTTGAAATGGATTGTGTCTGGAACAGAAGTATTAACACCCTTATTCTTCCTAAATCTGCAATACCACCTTCACTGACCCCAGGACATCAGTGCCTTTCCCCATAAAGCCCATCCGCAGGTCATGAGCACACTACTGTTTATCACAAAGTTGTTTCATTAATGGCTTGCTTGAACAGGTCAGCACAACTCTTCTCTTTCAAGAAGAATCCCTCAAGAATTATCTTATTTGAAGACTTTCAGCATGGAACTGAAGATTAATTCTTTAACCTTAGAGTCATCATGGGCTGCTTAAATGATTGAAGTAAAGAGCAAAGGGTTTTATGAAGTTCTTACATTTATATAGGACAGCTATGTTGGGAAAGCTTTCTTTCTTAATTAGATTAAACTGCCAGAAACGAGGGACTAAAGGCACTTCCCTGGCCAAAATCTCCTCATTCGTATTCCCCATGCAATTCCACCAATGCAAATTCCTACCAAGTGAAGTGGAGCCCTCTATTTGCTCAGCTGCACACTTGCATCACTTCAGGTTTCTGTAAGGGGATCTTCCAGCCTAAACTAAGGTTTCTAACATGACAGATCTATGGAACTAGGACTACCTTGCATTTCTTGGACAGTCTATGTTACTCTGTCTATTGCTGCATCTTAATACAAAGACTGTATTTTAATCAAAAGAATGTGTACCTTTCCCACAATATATTATTATTTCACTGGAACCCAGCAACAAAGTTTGCATACAATTTATTTTTTAAAGTACAGCATTTTGCAGTTGGTACTACTGCACACTTTATGTTTTGCCCCTAGAAATTCAAAAATATAATTAATCACCCATAACTACTAATTTAGAACAGGTTCTGTGCTATGTTGCTGCAGTTACCACACCTTTTACCAAATTTACTGACTCAATATATTTGCTAATATTGCAGCAGACAGAAAAAAAAAAAAAAGGCAAGAGCACAAATGCAGATTTTGCAGGATTCACCTTCTAAACCCAAGTTCCAATTTGAACTCTTGACTGATATTTAATTTATTAGAAGTAACGCTTAATTACTCACACCCATGGCCAGGAAGATGTACTAGCTCACACAAAAAACTTGGATTTCTAGAAGTGATTCCTATGGCCACTCTTACAGATGAACCCTTGCAGCCATCATATGTGTCACATTTCTGAACTATTTCAGACAGTATATTCATAAGATTTTTTTTTTTTTTTTTTTTTGTGCCTTAAATTTCAGGAAATACGGCAAAACTTCTCTGTAAAACAAGTGCATAAATTTAATATTCTTCAGAGGCAAAAGTACATAAAAATGAAATCCTTTGTATAAGTAAGGCTGGTTGCAACTGTCATTTATCTTAGCCTTTCCAACCAAAGATTTACAAGAACAGAAAGTCTTTCAGAGTTATTTATAAATTTAAAAGACATTTTTTCACTAATCTGACCTGGGAGGAAGATAAAGCAATTTGAGAATATACATTAATCATTAACTTCAGAAGACTGAGATTTGTAATATTAGCATATCATGCCACAAAAACTTTCACAGTAACTTAAAAATGAACAGGCAAGCAGCAGCAATGGCTTCTTTAAACTACCTTTGACTCCTGCAAAACATACAGGCTGCTGTTTCCCTCACGAGCAAGCTGCAGGAAGCAGAAGTGGCTGGAGAACCCCAAAGCTCTTCAGGCTTCTGCTATGCCCAAGTGCAGTGCCCCAGCTGAGACCACCAACAGGAGTAGTAAAAGGAAAAATGCAGAAGTTCAGATGCATCACAGCCTCTGAGGTGGTTTTTCCTATCTAGGAGCCTCCAAAAGTGTGTGTGGGCCTACAGAACAATGCAGATGCCACAGCTGTGCCAGTTCCACACCTAACCCCATCAACAGCAGCACAGGTAGAGACTTAAGCAGTTACACTTCATAGGAAGGAGCGGAGTAATAATAGTCTGACAGTAATTCTTCAGTAAAGATAAGACTGACAACAACAGGAATTAATCTGAAGAGAGGCCATGAGTCATGATTGTGTTACTTTGAAACGAGGGAAGAGCCTGTTTTCAACCACAAATAGCCAGTGAAAGAGAACTGTGACAGAAAGCAAAGGCTTTGGACTGCTGTTCTTTCCCCAGCCCACTGCCCGTCCCTGCCTCCGACCCAGCACCTTGCTGTGGCCAGCTGTGCCCCCGGGAGCTGCCGGGCGAGCTGCTTACACAGACATTCCCTCACATGCGTCAGGCAGAGCTACATGGATCAGCTAAAATGGGTACTTTAAACCGAGGGTAAACATGTTTACTGAGTCAGCAGGTTGTGAAAACTTGGCTTTAAGAAACAAGCTGCACAGGGCTCTAGACTCTCTCCCATTCCCTCCTGTGAGATCCATACTACTTCTCATTTCTCTTATTTTTCCTAGTTCATCAGCGCTGATGTTTTCTAGTTCCCCAGCACTATCTAGCCTATATAAGAGAAGATGAGGGTGGGGAGCAGAAATCAGGGCCCCCTACCCAGCCAGTACATATCCAGATGGTCCAACTGGTCAGACTGGGATGCACACAGCCGACAGCCCCGGCTCCCAGATCCATCCACCAAGTCAAAGAACTGCACTGCTGGTCACCACCAGCCCAGGGGCTCCACCCACCAGGGCACTGATGGCAGTTGTTCTACCCATCTGAGACAGATTTTCCTGAAGCTAACTAGGGAATTTTCACATAAACTGCTCCACTAACAGAGCCCTGGAGTAAAAAAAAAATCTCTTCCTAGGACAGAAAGGGACTGAAAATAATTGCAGATCAATGACCTTTCATGTTGGCACAGCTGGATCTGGATGCTTAATCTGCATTACTTAAATCTAAAATGCAGTGTTGCACAGTAAGGTAGGGATAACTTTTATCAGCAGCTTCAATCATTTTCTTTTGCCTTAATTAGGCCTATGTGCTGTAGCAGGGGGAGGAGTTGTGGAATCAGATATGGAAAACTGCAGAAAAGTAAAGGTTCAGAAAAGACAGGGTTTGCACCAGTTTGAGTTGCTTCAAGGTCTTTGAGATCTGTACAGCATACAAGTTGTTAAGAGTATTAACACTAACATAGGCCAAATTATGCTCTTACGCCTAACTGCTACAGGGTTACAGCAACCTCATCCACACACCCAGGGGCAAACCCGAGGCCACAGTTACTTTTCCAGCTCAATTTGGCCAGGGAATGAATTCTCCAGACAGCAATGGTAATTCCTAACCTGATACTTGAGCTCCTCCATGTGGCAAGCATACACATGTGTATAACAAAGAACTTCCTTACTCTTCACAGTGTTTTTCCTTTCATTTTTCTCCTTACAGAAAATTAAATATTACCAAAGATACAGTATTACACTATGGGCAAGAAGGATTAGTTCTGAGGATAATGAAAGAAGAACAAAGGCAGCATTACTCTGATAATTGCTATTAGTCACAAACGGGTACTTTCATAACATGATGTAGTTAATTTACATGTTCACCAAAAAAACTGTTCTAAGTTCAGATACATATCAGCTGTTTTAAACAGTCAGCTTTGGACAAAATCATGCATGAATTCAAATAGCCTCTTGATTAAAGTAGTGCCCTTCCCATGGTGAAATATCTAGCAAAATGGATTCACAACTTCTGCTCTGTCAAGCTAGAAATAACAAGACGTAGTGCAGGTTTATTCCTTGAAAAAAATGATAAAGGGGGTTTTATATTAAACTGCAGCCAAGGAACAATCTATCTGCTTTTTTTAAAGAGTATATGGAAATTAAAGATTGCATTTGTTTAAAAGAAAAAGGCTTATGATTCCAAGTACATCAGTACAAGAAAGCAATTAAGGACATTTTTCCCAGCCATTTAACTTTTCAAGTTGTTTTGCATGCTGTAGAATATTGTTCAGTCAGGTTTAATTCTGTGCTGAAGGCTGGTACCCTCTGCTATTCCCATATGCCCACATGGCAACGCCAGTTTACTCACACGACCTAAGAAGCTCACACGCTTGCTTTTCCACTGACACTGTAAAAAGCAATGGTGAAACTGCTCAGTTCTAAGTTCACTTGGTTGTTTTTGATACACAGTCACTTCTCATGTCATAAATTAAGTTATTTAATGTGTATACTCAGTAAAGATTTAGGCTGATTATGGGTAGAGCTCAGATCTTGTTTTAAGGAAGTTGCTTTTTCTTAATGGAAACCTTAAATTCTGCTTAGTTTTGTTTGCTTATTGGTGGGTGAGGTTTTTACCCCCACACTAGCATGAGAAAAATCAGCAAGCAAAGGACACACATCTGAACTGCTTCAGTGGCAACTGGGCCACAAGAAAAGAAGGACAGGTAGTAGAAAAAAGTGTGACCTTCCCTGAAATACCCATATGGAACCTACAAGCAAAAGAACTATATTTCAGGAGGCAGGCAAACATATCTACCTCCAGCATTTTTCCCAGTGTTGCATGGATAGCTCATTTTCAAAGTTTCTCCGTTAGCCCACATAGATTTTATAAAAGTCAAATAGGGTGGATAGCAGACAGCAGAGAAGAGGAAGTGAACTAACCTCACCTCCTCCCCTAAGAAGTAAGAACTTAGAAAAGCTTGTCAAAAAAGGAAAAAATAAAAGCTCACTTTTTTTTTACTCAAAAGGAGCATGCTCTCCATAAAACATTTTAGCTTTTAGAACTTCATATGTTTGTCAGGCAATTGTCCAGCTATCCACAATATCTCCCAAGTCTGAAATTGCACAAACTAGAAATAAGTTGATCATTCAGTGCTTTGGCTCTCAGGAAGATGAAGCCAAGCTCACAGAGACTTCTGTTTGTAACTGTATTCTAACCATCCGAAACTCGTGAGCAATCATAAATTTCCCTGTAGCCACATCTAAAGATCTCAAATAGTGCTTTCAAACTTGGCTCTGCTGTTGCCTTTGCTTTATCAATTGCTACAGACAGAGGGAGCAAACTGCTAATCAGAGGGAAGGGAAAGGGCTCATTTCGTGAAGAAACTGCTCCAAGAGGAATAGTCCTGCAGCACGGGTGGGAAGCGGATGACATGAGACCTGTTCGTTTCATGACTGGAATGTCTGTTTTCTTGAGCCTAAGACCCACAGGAAAGTCAAGAGGCAGTGTGTTTCTGTGTTCAAGCACCACCAGTGAACTGCTTTTGTTTGATGCATGGGAATGCTCTTGCATGAATGTATCCTAAAGAGATTGTGTTTTACAAAGCATCATTTAAACTAATCCCCACATACAGCCATGTGGCTAAGATACACTCTGGCATTTGCTGTTTAAAAAGCCTCTAATATTAACTCTTTTTTCCTAGTATTTTAACTCATTTATTGTGTATATTTATTTGTATTATGCATTAGAAATTGTATGTTTGTGTTCCTCAAATCCTCATTTTCCACAGAAGAAGTAATGGCAATTTCCACATGCCATCTCATTCCCAAGTCAGAGAGTTGGAGGAACTCTCAGCTCACCAAGTTTTTCTCCAGCAGGAAGGCCAGTGCCTGTGGTGGGCACCAGCTCACCAAGCATTAAGCTGAGGCCTCAAGCTGACTCATATAGAACACAAGCCACCTAATAAAACAGAAAAAGCATTTCTTCTCACTACAAACCCCATCAGATTTTGAGCTGATGTTGTTTTGTTGTCAGTGTGGTCATGGTATATTTGCCATATGAATCATTCTGCCCAGCCAAGATTCCCATCACACACACACACACACACACACAGTTCCTCACACTCTGGGCCAACCTCACTCTACAAGTGGCCTCAACATCTCCTCCCTTATGCTCCATGCTATCCTATGGTCCTCAGGCTCCCTCATCAAGCCCAATTTTTAAAAGCTAGTGTATCAGAGTAGTTGTTAGAGCTTGTGGAATTAGTTAACAGGCAGATCAAGAAGGCAATTGGGATCAAGCTTTCTGAAGACGAGAGGGTGGGCTCACATGAAACCGAGTTTGTGCAAGAAAAGAAGGTGGAGGAAAAGGCTTCACTTTTGGGAAATCTGAAGATTACTCAGTCAAGACTTAGGAGCAAGACAAAAAGGAGTGCTACTGCAGAAAGGGAAATTTTAGGAAGATAGAGAACGGTATTTACAATGATCATAGAGATCACAGACATTATACTCCAGAGAATTCCCATGAACAAATTCCATCTACTACCCACAGACTGCTCAGTGCATTATCCCACCTCTGTAGCTATGACATCTGAGTTCAAGTCCCTTCCTCTCCATACTGCTTTCCAATATTTGGTTTCATTGTCATTACAAAGCACCTATCTCCTTACATACTGAGGGGAGAACATCAACTGTAGGCGTGACCACCAGGAGTAGTCAGCGACAGGCTAGAAGCTCACATCACCCTTTTAACATTAATGTAGAAGTTAACAGCTATTTTTTTCAGTTGGCAGGTGAGGGAGGAAGAGAGAATGTAATTAAGCACATGAATGCCTAAGAGATCATTTTTATTCCAATTTATCTAAAGAATGCAAGAGGTTTTAATCTTGATTTGAGGAATTCAAATTCAAACAAGCTTCTGGATTCCCCCAACTACCATCTATTTCTCACCATAATTCCAAGATCATACACCAGTTTTCAGGTCCCCCAGCACCCCTTCAGCCCACCCACCCCCTCTTTTTTTTTTTTTTTTTTCCCTTAAACACCACGGCTTCTCTCCAGGTTCATCTATGAAAATCAAGGGATTTACACCCCTTGTAAACCATAATACACCAATAGATCATGCACTGAATTTAGCTTATAAACCTATGCCCATAACAATAGAAAGAAAATTAATGGCCAGATCCTCAGCTGCAACCATCAGCTTAGCTCCATTAAAATCCACCCTGCGGCCTGACCCCCGAGTGCTGACCTAACTTTGCGCTGGCTGACACAGTTTCCATTGGCTTCCCAGCAAGCAGGAAATAGCTGGGGTGTGGGAAAGCCCCAGCCATACCTCCTCCTACCCCCAGCCGGCTCCCGCAGAGCTGGTGTGAGGGCTGCACAGCTGGCTGCCGGCCCGCCTGGGAGGCCCCTGGGCCTGGGGTGTTCCTCCTGGCCAGCCACATTGCCCTGCTGCCGCCAGCTTGGAAGACCTCCCTTTGGAAACTGTCATTCCTGACCATGGTTGTATAAGCAGTCACAATTTTGGATAGAAGCTAAAATTAAGTTAGAGGAGCTTCATTCTGATTCCACACAAAAATTTGGACTTATTTTTATTTTTATTTTTTTTAAGTTTTCAACAAGACATTAGGATAAGAAGGAGAATAAGCATGGGGTAGAGCTCTCAGAAAAAGCCTAGCATAACTAAAGGAAAAAGGAACATCATTGTCTCAGTCCTGAAGCAGACAAATTGGAAACTTTCCCTTTCCCTCGTGAAAAAGTCAGTTCTTGCTGCCATGTGTGTTTTTGTGGAAATACCAAAGACATGGCTCTATGTATGCTACAGAATTCTGTAAAAGTTTGTTTAAAAAAAAAAAAAAGTCTTCAAACTCCACTGCTTTTTAAGTATTTTGAATGAGGAAATGATGCTATTTAAAGTAACAATGGGCTACTTACTGCATTACCAATCTCTTGGTACAAAACTCATTCATTCAGTGTTCTCTCTACACAAGATTTGCATTTTACCTTTCCATCAGAAAGAATAGTATCCACCATGCAGTAATTTCTATCTTTCTATTACTTTTCTTGATATTCTACCTCAGGTTTAATTTAGATCCTAATGCCAAAGAATTAGGAAAAAAAAAATCAATTGTGAATATTACAATCTTCACAATAAAAAACCACCAAAATCCTTGGTTCAAAGTTTTACTTTATATACCATCATTTTCCCAGTAGTCCCATTTCTCAATCAGAATTTGAATAATCTTTACAATTTGTATTTCCCAAAACTCAAATTTAATGAGTTAGTAGGTATAGAAAGAGAAATAACAGCTGCAGCTTATCCCGCTGTGCTATTCAGTAACGACAATGTTATACCACATTAGCAATTGTGACATTAATAAAAAGAAGCCCATAGGATTAGCCAGAGACAGCTGACTTTAGTCAAATGTAGGTCACGCTTTGTTTGCTCAGAGCTGGGTAATAAATTTCCAGGTAAGTGCTCTCATGTGTCATACATATATGCCAGGAGCATAATTTCAGCTATACTAAATGATCCACATTCTTAAATTTCTGTAAGCCGTTTTTGAATTATTGTTAAGCATTTAATTCCACAGCAGCATCTTACAGGCTACTTAAAGTTATTAACTCGTATGACATTATGGCATGTTTTCTTTCTAGTGGCAGCTAATAGTATCTTGATCTGGTTTCCCTTTCACCTTAAGGTATCTGCAACTCTGAATTGCAAGTATTTAACAAAAGATACTTAGCAAGGAATCAAACCCACATTTTGTAGCTCTAGCTAAAGGGAAGAACAGTATTTGGAATCAATCCAAGCAGCAGCAAGATATCTTCCACCACAGAAGGGAGGCTTTAAAAAAAATTTAAAGGAAATAAAAGCATAGGCTTCAATTAATAGTACAAATGATCCTATCTCAATCTCTGCTACTTTGGCAAGCCTTCAAAATTTGGATTGAAAGCAGGCCTTTAAATGTATTCATATTTAATCTCAGCACAAGATGCGCATATTGTACACTGAAACCTTAAAGGCCAAATTCTGTGTTCAGTGACACCCTGGCAGGCTTCAGTGGAAAAGGTGAGTGTAATACAACAGAAGCTGACCTTGAGGTTGTAATCTTACTTTCACTTTTTTTTTTTTTACTATTATGGTAATAATTAGAGGCAGCAAACAAGATCAGGGCCTTTTTGTACAAGGCACCATCCTGACATGCAGAACAGAGAGGGGAACTCTAGTTATGAAGGGCTCAAATCCTACCTTTTTACAGATGGGGGACTAATCCACAAAAAAGCTAAACAACAGATCCAGATGGCTTTAATTCCACCTAAGTCTCTTGCCTAGTGGTTGCTATGGCTTTATGCAGCTACTCATCTTGCCTCTTAGTTTAGGAGCACCAAGCTCCCTCCTCATAGCCCGGGTGTCATAGGTACTGGCTGAGCCATACCCCACGTGCTCTGCTTCAATTCCCACCTAGCTGGGCCCATGGCTACACCTTACTGCACATACCAAGGTAGTGCCTTGACATCTTATTTACAGTTAATTAGTCCAATCATTTCTGAGCAGCAGTAGTTAATTTCTTGACTCTCTTCTATTTTTACATATCTTTGCTAAAATGTATCTACACATCAGCCAGTCTTTGGGGGCTTCTGAAGCATGTCAAGTGGAAGAGCTGATGTACCTAAAATTCTAGTTGATTTTTCATTTGTTTGGTTGGTTGGTTGTTTTAATGGCATATATTCTTGAAATAGAAATAAAAGACTATGTAAGTAGTTTTTTCTTTAGTAATTAAGAAATCTTGAGATCAAAAAAGTGTTAGGGAAATAAAATGAGAAGGCTTTGCAGTCTTTCAGTAGAATTCATGAAGTAACATTTTCTTCAAAGCAATGATGTTTTACTAATCTCTTTCTTGAAGGCTGCAGTTATATCTTTATTACCCCTCATTGCTATCAGTGAAGCAAAATGCCATAGCCACATTTGAGGCAAAAGAAATACCTTTTGTGAGGGGCAATGATTTCCAGCAAATCCTGAACACTTTTGTGCTTGACTTCAAGGAAGAAAAGGTGGTCAGCATTCTCTGACAAGTCTATGTATTAGAAAGTATTAGAAATATGGACTATTTGAGGTAATTACGGCTCAAAAATAATTCACACACACACAAAGAAAAAAAAAAGAAAGAAAGAACAACATACAAAAACAGGAGCACAAATGACACTCTGAAGAACTATTGGGTACGAGCAAATTTGCTTTAGGGTCAGAACCATGCAATTCCAATAAATATTGCATACATGTATCACCCCAGAGCAGCACTGGCCAGCCTGTCTTTTATTAATGATTTCTGCCTGCTTTGCAGAAGGAAGGAGAACCTAACTGAACAGCACTTAGCCCCTCATACTTACAGGCAGATGAAGCTGATGAAGCTCTCTCATATGCATAAACATGCACACACCACACACAGAAACATCCTTTTGTACAGAAAATGGTCTTATCAAAATGAAAGCATGTAAAGAAAATATTTTGTCTGAAATTGTCTATATTTTTCCTCAAAACAAAAATGAAACATTTTCAACAGAATGTGTTTAAATAAGTGGTTTTTCTCTTTAATTTTTTTTTCTTTTGCAAAGAGAAAAACAAAGACCTTTTGCTGGGAAAAATCAATCCCTTCACTGATGGGTTGGCTGTCTCCCTGTCTGCACAGGCTGATGGTCTTTTGTTCCCAGCCTCCATTCCCAGCCTTCCAGCTGAGCTGGTGCCTCAGAGGATGCCTCCCAGCTCCCTCCCACTGAGCACAGCCCAGGAAGGCAGCTCACTGCCCATCCTTCTCACCCCCATTGTGACTAGGGTCCAAAACCCCTCTTCCCATAGGACACAACGCTGGCAGAAGTGGGACTTTCTAAAACACTTATATTCCCCTTTCCCTTCCTTCCCCACTAGAAAAATACCAAAGCAAGCATTTTGTTATTGTATCAGGGTATTTTTTGCTCCCTATTATAGTCAATTTACAATGCAGCACAGAAGCACTGCCAGGGTGTCAGGCAAGAGATGAGTCTTCCTCACCAATGATTTGCAGTGGCAACAGCAACTTTCATTTTGGTTAAAAGCTTGAGGCATATGACAGCACCAAGGCAGAAAGGCATTTTTGCACGGGCGAGAGTGTGTAGCTCGCCAGAGCTGTGTGGGTAATAGGGACTGTTCAACAAGGAGGAAGCTGGATGTAGGGCTAAGGCTTGCAGTGTCCCTAACACAGCTCATGGCAGCTCCAAACTGCCTGTCTCCCTAGCACAGCCTCAGCAGCGCTGGACTTAATGCAGTCCCCTCAGGGATAGGCACTCATTTTCGACCCTTATCTCCTGTCCACCCTTCTGAGTCTGTCCCACGCACACACTCGCGTGGGAGGCCACTGAGCTGGGGCATGCTGCTGCAGCTGGGGGCCACCCTGCATGGTGACCAAGGCCACCCCACACAGCACCCAGGCACAGGACCCAGCATGCCAATCAGTTATGGGCGCTTACCCGCCCTGAACCTCCTCCCACATAATTACACCATTTGTTTTCAAGCCTGAAATGAACTTTCTGCTAGCACAGCTGTACGGCTGAAAGCCCTCTCAGACACCTTGATGGAAATGACAGTCAGCAGAGCCAGCTTCTCCAGAAGCATACCCGAAGATACACGAAACAGCCCAGGAAAGGAACAGCGAGGCCCTTAAAAAAAAAAAAAAAATACAGCCTCTTCCCCCTTCTTCTCTGCTTGCATGTACAAACAGGTTACAGACTAAAAGTGCAGTTCAACAGCTTGCCCTTTGTAACTATGTATGGTGTGTAACCCTTGCTTCGCATCTCAAATCAAAAGCAGTCACAGAAGTTAATACAAATACCACCAGGGTCTTTGTAGGACGTGCATTCATAACTGAACAGATGAACCGTAGGATTTTGCATTTAAAAAAAAATGCAAAAAAAAGAAGGAACTCCTGCTAAGTGTTTCAGCCTGGGTGTTTAGGCAGCTTGGGAATCCCTCCTCAATTTGTGATACACACTTTGTCACTTACCTTCAAAGACCTACAAATAGTGAGAATAAAAAGAGCAGACAGAGAGCAACACCAGGCAAAATAATTTGCAACCACTAAACCAAATACCATCTGTAAAATAACTTTATATACAAGTGAGAAGAAATAAAATAGCAATTTATTCAACAGTTATGAGGACAAGATCTGTATCAACTACACATTTTGTCAATTCCAAGTCATCAAAAGCCATAAGCTCTCCCCTCCTTTCCTCAAAATCATGAGCAAACTTCAAAAATGACTGAGGATACTACAAGTAAACTGTTTTCAATCACATTTCCAGATGAATAGGTCAGGCTGTTACTTTAAAAACCACTGTGCATCACTGGAAAGACGGAAAGCTGGTGAAGAGAAAACAGAAACCAGAGTTTGCGTGGCAAGGAAAAGAAAAAAATTCCTAGATAATTACAGGGACCATTCTTTAGGCTTTGACAGTAGGACTTATCCAGGTACAAACTGCTGAGCCTTCCCTCCAAAATATAAATAAACAAATAAGTCCTTAACAAACAAGCAGTGTTATCTGTAACCAGTGCTACATACCAGACTCACTGACAGCAAAGTGTAGTTATGTGAGGTAATGGTGCAATACACTCAAACAACAATTAAATTCCCCCTGCATGAGAAAACGCACAGGTGAAGGAGACACGGAACTTAAGAAGAAACCCATTAAACCAACACCATCAACCAGAGGCAGGTGAGTCCCAAAGCTCACTGTGAGGAAGGAAATTTGAGGAACAGGTTGAGAAGCAGAAATTATACCAAACGCTCCCCATGGGGGTCCATCAGGGCAGAGCCTGGTAGGCAGGGCCTGTCCCACTGCCCCAGCCAGGAGCAGGGGGCCCAGGGGAGCCCTGGGCACCAGGCACCTCCCCTGGGGTTGGGCCTAAGTGGGCCCAGGCCTTGGGGCTGCAGGCCAGCTCGGTGTGCAGGCCAGGCCAGAGCTGCAGGGAGGTGGAGAGCAGCCTGCTCAGGGATTGCTGGGGCGGCTGATGGCCCTGAGGGCCTGAAACGGGGTCCTGGGCAGGGTGGGAGAGCCCTGGGCTGCCGGTCAGGGACATTAGGGCTGCTGGTGGCCTCAGAGCCCTGACACCTGGCCTGTGCTGGCTGTGGCCGGTTGAAAGCAGAGTATAGACTCCTCCAGTAGTTGCTCGTGATGTTGGGTATAATGGACTGTTTATGTTAAAATCTACTACAAAAATAACATTCTTAAGCAAAAAAAGCTCATGTTAATCACCAGTATTGCCTGGTGATGGCACTTCAATGACAACTCAGATGTTAGTCAGGCAACAGCTTTAAAGAGGTGAATCTTCCAAGGAGATTTAAGAAACATAACCTGTAGTGACTGTCTACTGGTCTCCAAATACAAAAGTTTCACTGGATTTTGGGAAAGTTCCAGGGAAGCACCTGAGAGCCAAACTCAGGCCTAAGAGTACAAGACTCAAAAAAAAGCCCACAAATAAGGTGCTTTTGTTTGTTTATTTAAAGTACCACTTTGTTTATTTGAAGTACCAAATTAAAAGCTGCAAATAAACCCAAAGTAAGATAACTGGAAATCAGATGTTGGACCTGTTACCATTCAGTGCTATTGAATATGACTAATATGCTATTAATAAAGGCCTGTGTTAGACACTTAAAAACTGAAAGAAAAAAAAAAAAGCATTAAGCAATTCTTAGGCAAGAACCACAGAACCAGTTTTGAAGTGAGAAAGGGTAACACTAAATTTCAGGCTCCAGGGGAAGAAAAAAAAAAAAAACAAAAAAAAAAACACCTGCTCTCAGACAGATACCAACAGACACATTTTCAGAAACCAGAGAGTCAGGAAAAAAAAGCTGTTGTCCCTACTTGTCTGTCCAAATCTCACTTGTGAAATAACACATTCATGTGCACACACACAAGTCTTGAGAGGTTGATGGAGGAAAGGAGAAAGATAGCTACTTTCCTGCAAAGCAAAGCAGAGAAATTATGTCCTATTCCATGAATATCCAAGAACTTTTATTATAAGAAAGAAAATATAATGAAAGAAAATATCCCTGTTCACCTTTGCAAGACACACAGTCTCCACCTTGACCACTGCTTGCCTGTGTCTGCCACATCACATCAACATGCACGCTGTCCATACAGGTACATTCCGGGATTCAGCTGTGGAAACAAGAGAAGAAAAACAATATTGCTTTAAGGAACACGTACCTGCAGGCTTACCAGTAGCAGGTGAGGCACAGTACCGGGTCTGGCTGGCACCATTCCCAGTCACCAGTGTTTGAAGGTACTCAAATAAATTTTTATTGTGGTTTTTTTTCCAAGACTCAGCAGAGCTGGTTTCAAGAATAAAGCCAGTAGGAATTTTAAAAGGATAGGAGACTATTCTGTAGGAGCCAGGCAAATCTGTGGCAGACTGATTTCTAAGGATTTGTCAGCATGATGGACAAAGGCTGGAAGTTTGCTGACACCTTGGAAAAGTGGAGTAGGCAGCTTTAAGCCATGTAAACATGGACTGTTGCTGCAAACACAGAAAAATGATTGCCCCTTTTCCCCAGTTTTTCAAGAACTTGTGTAACCTTCCTAAAATTAATCTGAAAGGAGAGCAAAATTCTCCTCAAAAGCTCATGGAGACCTAAATAGAATTATATGCCTTGGGGATCAGTTCAGACACCAGTTATTGGGCAATACCAAATATCTCTTCCAGTTTAGCACAGACCTTGAAAGTCAGATGTAGGAGAGAAATTTCATATTTTTGGGAGTACCACAGCAACAATTTACACAACTGTTTCTTATGAAAATAAGAAAGTATAACTCAGAGAGTGTATAACTTGATCATTAAAATCAGATATACAGTGAATGTAGTTGGTTGAGTGCAAAATAATTCAGAAATGAAGAAAGGAAGGAAGACTCACATTGCTCAGCTCAAGCGCACACATATTTTTTAGACCTCCAGTATAAACCAGAATTGCTGCTGTAGGATGGCTCTAAATACATGCTGTTGTGCTGTTATCCTGCACCACCAACTCCTCCAGTGAAGTGCCTGGAACAGTTTCTGCATAATATGTCACCACAGCTGCTGCTGTATATTTGGCTTGAAGTTCCACCTCTAGGGAAACCTATGCCAAACTATTTATAATAATGGACTTCAATTTATGCAAAATGACTTTGCGCCCTTTCCTGTGTGAGAAAGATTCAACATACCAGTCCTTTCATTAATGCATCATTAGTTTAAAGGGTTCCTTTATACAGCAATAATATGGATACTTTGCTTCTCGATGGTGCCTTTCTGCAAAGAATGTAAAAATATTCTCCAAATGTAACCAAATATTTAACAGACCCCAAAATAATTGTGAAAGATGGGGAAAGATGAGTATGTCTGTAGCTACTGTAACTTCATATATTTTTTTTAAAAAGGAGGTATTTACAAGTCAAAAGACTGTGAGCTCCTGCCAGGGCTCTCCATCCTGGGCTTCAAGTTACAATACTCCTGGAAAGAAGAAGGAGAAAGGCATGTCACAAGCAGAGCTGTAACACAGGGTCAGGAGGAAAGCTCACTGTGTCAGGGGAATCAAGCTCACCAAAGGCTGATTGTAAAAGCTGTGTGAAATTCTCTACCTTGTGTGTAGGTTGTGCAGCTAAGGTTTTTTATCTGCATAGTTGATGGATGGCTTGCAAAACATTACAAGAAAGTTACAACCATTTCTCAGAAAGAACTACAGGCTAGTCTACAAAGCACTTAAGCAAGAGATTAGCTTCCAGCATGGGAGTAATTGAAAACAATGCAATGTAACCTGTTTTGCCAAGTCAGGGCCTAAAGTAAGAACTTGCTGTCTCATTTCACGTCTGATGGGGGACAGTGAAGGCCAGCGCACAGATACACAATCCTTCTGCAAAGATCGTTGTTCACTATATTAGCTACCTGAAAGTGGCCAAATTTAGACTCTCTCTCTCAGCTATGAACTCTGTTCTCAGATAGAGGTCATCCCCAGCTTCGCTGTTTTGAGTACTGATGTAGTTTGAGTGTTACCAATTTTCCTGAAAGCTTAGAACAAATTGCTCTCTGCACTGCCCATCTCTTTCAGCATTTTCCTCCAAGGAATAGTGGAGGCTGATAATAGGAACTTCTGGATGGAAACAAGTAGGGAGTACAACAAGTCTCCACTCTTCTTTCCAAAGGTAGTCCCATTACTTATTTTCCTTATTTTTATTCATGCTAAAATGAAGTGGACCACTAAGTAACCTAGTTTCTGTGAGGCAGACACCTCTGCCAAGCAAACTCACAGCTATCCAATCCAAATCATGTATTTTCTCAGAGCCTGCCTTTGACCTTCTAGAGTATGTTGGTTCATCTTTGTCTCAAATTGACAGTGATAACTCAAGCTGAGCACACGGTCGTCTTTCCTGGTCAGGAGATTTTCTACCAAATCCCTTCAGCCCACATATCTAAGACATTTCCTGCTCTTTTATTCAGAATGACTTGATTTCTCTCTTCCTGAACGCAAAATAATGATGTTTAGGTCCTTAATATCCTTGGCATCTTCTGGAATGAAGTGAGCTATCTTCTATGTTTTGTTGCTGTAGTGTATCTAATTATCTGGCAGACAAAAAAAAACAACCAACCCCAAACCAAAAAAACAACCCTACCTCCACGATAGTTTGGCTCTTTCCTATGTAATTTACCTCTCTGTCCTAGACACACATACAGTTCACACCATTTAGGGTTTATGATTTAAATAATTAATCCAGTTCTTAAGCTGAAGGTATGAGGAGACCTGGGCCATCTGTAAAGATCACCAGGAATCTGCTGCAAGCCTACATTTTGACAACATGCATGTTCCTGCCAGCTTAGATAATTGAACACTCTGTATACAGGCATCTTCCCTAGGGGGTATGCTGCAGAAAGGAAAAATACAACCCCAGACTGTATACTCTGCCAAGTACAAAGTATTCCGCTCATCCATTACTCCACCTTGTTCAATTCCCTACCTCCTCCTCACAGGCATAGGAGAGAGAAAAATCCTAGGAGGAATATTAAAATCCACAGCTTAAGTCTGAGTCATTACCCAAGGGTTTCTTTGCCTAAATAAGTAGCTATGCAACATTTTCGCAAATGTTGTTCCTGGACAACAAATGTGACATATTCTGTGTGACCACCACTGATCACAGGGCACTCCATCACACTACAATTTAATTAAGGCAACCAGAAATTTGATTCACATAGTAAAGTCTCCATATCATGACAGTCCCCCCGACAGGAGAATACAGTTTACAGGATTATGCTCACAATATGAAAATGCAGTTAGTTTTTCCAGTTAGCTAACTTTCCTGTTAGTAGTATGCCACATTTTGGTAAAATTGTTCATAAGTCATTCTCAGACCCCAACTCGGTAATGTTCATAAAACACATGTTAAGTCTCATTTATTTTACTGGAAATAATCCTGTGCTTTCAGTTAGCAATATTGCCAAATGCAGGTATTCAAAAATCTTGAGTCAAACACTACATTCTAAAGTAATAAGGCAGTATTTTCTTTAAGATATTATTTTTCTTTGGATTTGTATTTTTAAGTTGTAGTCCAGAACCACAAGGAATACAAAATTGGGTTTTAATTTAAAGCTGAGTATTTTAATCTCAGTTCCCACAGTTAAAGCCTTTAAGACCAACACAAACGCTGAGTTAGCTAGGCACATGCTTAAGTGATTTGTTTTGTTCCCTTCTTGAAGGAAAGGGGCTTGGAGAAGAGGAGGATCAGAACTCTAGCCTCCAACCCTTTCACCTTTGAATCTTTACTCAAAAGCTTCCAGGAAGGAAAAAGGACTTTGCAGCATGTCTGGGCATTTAACAAATCCAGGCTCTGGTTAATCAAATAGAGAAGCCCTAGGGCTGTACTAATTCCTAGACCCAATGAGGCCCCTCAGAACAGAAGGAAACTGTGAGCATAATAGGTGGTAGAGCTGCTTGAGTTCATTTACATGACATATCCTGGCTCCTAAGCTATTCTGATGCCTCTGTCCGAAAACCGAAAAGGCAGTTTCTCCACCCAAAACACTGATCTGGTCCACTCAGGGCACAGCTGACTACTGGGACCCCTGGATTTCATGCACTACAAAGCGCAGTATATATTATGGGGTGACTGAATATCCAGGAATTCTCTTCTGAGGAAGCTAGGATTATGTTTATGAAGTGCACTGGTTGATAGATGTGTGCAGCAGATCTGACACTGCCTGTACAGAGACTCAGCAAAACAAGATACAAAGCAGAAAAAGAAAGCTACTGATTACGAAGAATAGATACTTCACAAACATTTTCTTGCAGTCAGGTTTTCTTCCTGCTCTCTTGAAGGCAAGCTTTTCTATTATATCATACCAAACTCAGTTATAACTAGCTAGCCATCATGCTTTACATCAAGATCTCTTTGGTAGCTGGGAGTTAGAGTTTGATGCAAGGCATCCTGAATTTAGAAAGCAATTTAAGGATCAAATGATTCAGTGTAACGTTTCTGCAGGCTGTAATTTAAAGGGCTAGAAGTCTTTCTGCAGCCACCAATGCTTTCAGGGTCATGAGTTTATTTTTACTCTGTTATTTCACTTGGTAAATGGACTGTAGGCATTTAAGGGGATGGTCAATCCTAAAACAGGAGCTTGGCCTTTAAAAACTGTTCATCGTGCATAGTACTTTGGTTTGCAGAATAAAAAAGGAGGGGGGAAGCCTGACCCAGTTTTGACTATTGCCAATTTCACATATATAGGAAAGAAAACGTCTCTAATTACTGACAGGCAATCTGCACTAGAGAGTGTAACAATATTTTTTAAAAAATGATTAAGGTTCACAGAATTTGCAACAGAGATGAAGTTTCAAGTCTGCTATTTTCTGTAATTTTATTTATCCAAAACTGATTCTCTCTTACCTCATAACAAAGAAAATAAAAATTAACTTGTTTACTTCTCTTCACAAATGTAAGTAGCCCAAACTCAGAAACTGAACCCAGAAAAATGAGGAGAATATTTGACTCACTATTGTAGGATGGTTCTGTTACATATTACACTATGTACATAAATTATTTTCTTATCTTTTAGTAAATAGCTCACTAGTCAATCTTGGCTCTCATTAATACCTCTCAATTGCAGGTTTGCTACATATTTCCAGTTAATAATTTTCAGACCATTATTTATTACAAGTGTCTAGATTTGATAACCATTTCATATAAAGATCTAGAAAAAGATCTTTATATGAACTACATACATACATACTACATACATACTACAATAATGTGAAATACCTTGCAATTAACTTTTAGGGAATATTTTTGCCTTGCTGAAGTATTTTCATAGTCTGGAATATAATGAACCCCTAAATAAAAGCAAACCAGATCCATGCTTTGGTTTGCAAGAATGAAATCAGATGTAGTGAGGAAAAAGGCAACTTACAAAAAAAGTCGCATTTTAATTCAGGCATTCAGTAATTTTGCTAACAGAAGGAAAGGCTGAGTAGCTCAGAGTTTGGTAATGGTAAGAGATTACATCATTGAGTTGTTAGTTCAAGTTCAACCCAGGTTATAGCTATTGGAATTTATTGCAGGCTGTGGCTGCTTGATCACCCTAAGTATGCAAAGCAACCTTTTGGATTTAGACCTGTTCCTATGTGTTCGAAACTTGCATGAAAATCAATATGATAGCTATGAATAGTTGCTCTATTGCAACACAGACAAAGGAAATTACACTGTTTGCGAGGTGTCCTCTCTAAGTGAGGGGAGAAACCATAATAGCGCAACATTTCCCCAAAGCTATAGGGTGCTGTATCATGACTTAAAACAAAAAAAAAAAAACCCAAAAAAACAAAAAAAACAAACACAACCAACCAAAAAAACAAAATGGCAAGCCCAAAAACCACACTATGAAGCAGCAATTAAAAAATATGAGGGAGAGAGGAGAGGAAACAAGATCTTACAGAATCAAGTGGTTTTCATCTCAATCTCAGTTCTGTCAGATTTCAGGCATTTCAAAACCTTCCTGACACTTTATTTCCAGGTTGACTTAGAAGACACGTGAGTGCTAGAACACCCAAGTCATTAATTTCTCTATCATTATCTGATTAATTCCAATTTCCCACCTCTAACTTAAAGCTTTCTGGATGCTTCTGCTTTTTAGAGCAAAAGTTGCTTAGCTAAATTTCTTTTACTACACACAGGTCTGTAATTATTTGGATGACAGATTAATTCACCCAACAGACATGGATGTAGCACATTGTGAGACACGTAGCCACATGGGGAACTGCCAGGTTTATCACTTTATCTAGACCTCTTCCAACACCATTGTATGTGCATGAAGTCCTAAAAATACACAAAGAGAAACAAACTTCTGGAAGGCAATCAAGATGCCTTGAGAACATTCTGTTTGTACTTATTAATTGGAATATCCTGTTAGTACATTAAAGGGGTTTTTTAATCACTTATACATTGTCAACATGACAATAAACATATCCTCACTTTAAAAAATGTGACACATGTTCGCAAACCCACTGAAATTATAAAGCACAGACTCCATGTAAAGGGGAAAAGTAATGAGAGGGCTAATTGTAGGCCTCAGCTCCACCCAGCAATTCTAGCAAGAAATATCAGAAATAAGGGTTCAATTTCTTGAACAATTACCTGTTTTCCTTCTTTTCAAATGAAGAAGACAAGGAACCAGCTCACAGAGCTCTTCTTTCCCCTTTCCTTTGGAAATAGCAACAAGTTTTTTTCTTCTTCAGACAGTAAGAGAGTATCTACTGTTGCTAGGGCTGGGACTTCACTTCAGCCAGCAGATGAACTGGTTCTGAGCCATTTCCCACCAGTGGAGGTTAATATGTCACACTCATCCCATCTCCTAGCGTGGGCTGGCATGTGCTTAAATAATAAGATGATAATGCACAGAGATGCTTCTGTATGCAAACCGCAAACTTGCACTTGCATCTTGAATGATTTATTTTGGATAAAGGGGGAGAAGATTAGGGTAGGGGAAAAGTAAATAATTCTGTGTTGCCTTCATAACACGCAACATCAAAACCTCATTCACAAAATGGCACCTATCCCTACAGACAGGGAGCACCCTGAAATTTAAAGGTTTGATATGCAGAAGACAAAATCCCAACATTTACACACTGTTCATACCTTTATTCCATAATACCCAACAATATTTGAGAGTGTTGTCACCTCTTTTAAATATGTCCAGACCAATCATCCCTGTTGCATCTGTGCTTGGTGCCATGCCAGGCTATAAGGGGCACCTGAATCACTCTGGTGGTTCCGTGTGTGGCTACAGGCCCTCACTATTTCATGAAAGAGAGCTAAAAATACTTCTTCAGTTGCTAGCAACGTACAGCTGGAGCAAGGGATGGAGTGAAGCTGCATATAAATAAACTCAACTTACTGACAGCTTGAGGTTTTCTCTTGGCTTAAAACACACATGTATACACACACATATGGACTCATACAAATAAAGTCAGGAAGGGTCAATACGATCATTTATTCCGACCCTCAATTAACTTCAGTGAAAAAACATGAAAATAATAACATTAAAATAATTTCAGTTTACACACAAGGCCAAGTTCTCAAAAAAGCACAGCACATGTAAAACAGAGTACTCCTTTAATACACCTGTGAAAAGCACTGGCTCATCTACAAACTAATGACCATTTCTCTACCTTGCCTTAAGGTTCTCAGACATTAATTACTTTGATTTTATCCAGATCAGTTTGTGACACTCACTGCCAAGAGTTCCTGCTTTTGTGGCACAGGGAAGAGCCCAGCCTGCCAGCCTTTATCCCACCTTCAGTCAGAAAAGGGGAAGGTGAAACCAAACACAGTTATCCACCAAAGGGGGGAAAAGAATTGGCTATGAAAGCTCTTGGGGTTTTTTATTTTCTTTTTCCTTTCAAGGGAAAGCTGAGATAGCTCTGCTTTTATTTGCCCTCGTATGAAGCTTCTGCAGAAAAGAGAGGTGCCCTAGACACAAACTTCTCACCTCGGATGGGAAATGACAGGGTTCAGGAAGGGGGAAGGAATGAGCTGCTGTACTGGGTTTGTGTGTCAAGGTTTTGGTAGCAGGGGGCTACAGGAGTGGCTTCCGTGAGAAACTTCTAGAAGCTTCCCCTACGTCCAATAGAGCCAATGCCAGCCAGCTCCAAGACTGACCCAACACTGGCCAAGGCTGAGGCCATCAGCAGTGGCGGTACCACCTCTGTGATAACATATTTAAGAAGGGGAAAAAACTGCTGTGGAACAGCAACTGGAATAGAGGAGTGAGAATATGTGAGAGAAACAACTCTGCAGACACCAAGATCAGTGAAGAAGGAGGGAGAGCAGGTGCTGGAGCAGAGATTCCCCTGCAGCCCGTGGTGAAGACCATGGTGAGACAGCTGTGCCCCTGCAGCCCATAGAGATTGATGGTGGAACAGAGATCCACCTGCAGCCCGTGGAGGACCCCATGCCAGAACAGGTGGGTGTTCCCGAAGGAGGATGTGACCCCATGGAGAGCCTGTGCTGGAGCAGTGTGTTCCTGAAGGACTGCACCCCATGGAAAGGACCCACACTGGAGCAGTTCATGAAGAACTGCTGCCCATGGGAAGGACTGATGTTAGAGAAGTTCATAGAGGGCTGTCTCCTATGGGAGATACCGCATACTGGAGGAGGGGAAGAGTGTGAGGAGTCCTCCCCCTGAGGAGGAAGGAGCAACAGAGACAACATGTGATGAACTGACCACAATCCTCATTTCCCATCCCCCTGTGCCGCTCAGAGCGGGAGGAGGTAGAGAAATTGGGAGAGAAGTTGAGCCCAGCAAGAAGGGAGGGGTGAGGGGAAGGTGTTTTAAAATTTAGTTTTTATTTCTCATTATCTTACTCTGATTTGATTGGTAATAAACTAAATTAATTTCCCCAAGTCGAGCCTATTTTGCCCATGATGGTAATTGCTGAGTGATGTCTCCCTGTCTTTATCTCAACCCGTGCACCTTTCATTCTATTTTTTTCTCCCCTTGCTTAGTTGAGAAGGGAGAGTAATAGTGTGGCTTGGTGGGCACCTGGCAACCAGCCAAGGTCAACCCACCACAGCTGTGGTAGATATTTGGATGGGGAAGAAGTGTATTTTGTTTAAGGAGGTGAAGTTAGGGTCTCCTTCCTGTCTTCCACATGTCATTGAGGCATAAAGGTAAGAGCCACATAAATGAAAGAATTTGGGATGTGTGTCTTTCCCAATGGGAAATAAGAGAAACAAGCAAAACATAAGCTATAGAAGCACGAGCTCTGATGGTTTGGTAAAATCACTCCTCTTTTAGAGGGGGCTATGGTTCCTAAATATACTGCTGTTGGCCTTTTCCATAGCTTTGCTGAGCTGGTAACTATCAGCAGCCTGTTCGGCCCTCTCTCCCATCTCCTACTGAAGGCTTCAGCCAGCTATCTTGACTAATATAATTTAAAACAGAAAATGTCTATTCTTGTAAAACTTTACTAGAATTAAATTACACATTATTGAGCTCCTTTATCAGAAAACATATTTTAAAATAAAGAACAGCTTTTTTCTATTAAGTTAGAAACATATTAAGTTAGTTATTTTTAATATTCTATTCCATTTGTCTGGAGACCATGAGTGTCTTCTCATGCTTCTGAGGCCTACATTGAATTTAGGAGTGTGTTGTAAAAATTGGTGAATAAATTATCTTTCAAATGCTACACAGAATAATAATCTAGAGAAACACTTATGTTATAATTATGTGCTATTTAGAGTCCTTAGCTAGGTGGACAGTCACAGTGAGAACTATAGATAGTACTGTTAGTTTCAGTGTAAGATCTTCATTTCATTTAGCTTCTCTCTGATGTGATTTTGGTGATCTCTCAGAAACCAGACTTGTTGCAGGTTGTTATATTTCCTATAAGTTCTATTTTTGTAGCTAAAATGGTATTTACTATTCAAGAGATCTATGTGGACGTATTGCATAATACAAATATCTGATATTTTAGCAATAATAATTGCACTTGAATCAAAGGTGATTTTTCTCTTCAGTTCCCCTTTAGTTTAATTCCTACTCCTCCAACAGAATCCCAGAGGCTTTCTTGGACCAAATTAGAACAAAACAAAGTTTTATTTTTTAGCACCTCACCCCACTTTAATCACACGAACCTCCAGAAGTGCAGAGTTTTGTCTCTATCACATGACAAAGAATCTGTCCTCTTTCCTTAAGAGCCAAGGAGGAAATAAATATCCATTATCTGCAGAATAAACTGGATCAGCCTCCCAAAGATTATGCCAGAGGATTAGAACCTCCTGTCTTGTAAAATGGATCCACTTTCACAATACTGGAGACCCTGCCTGTCTCAAGCCAAGACCATGGTCACACCACAACTCTTCTGTAAGCTGACTAAGCAGATGCACAAGTAGTCTACTCAGCAACACTCATTCTTTGCTCAGCATAAAACTGAGCTCTGAAATCTGCCAGTTGAGTCATTATCAGCCTCATTTATAGCATAAGCTCTGATTCATTCCCGATTTCTCTCTTGTTCTCAGGTTTCATGCCAGGACCAACTGGAAGAGATATGGCTTTCCACTCTTCCAAGATGTATTGCAAGGAGCTAGAAAGAATTTTGGAGTCCTATGTAAGCATCATACCAATATACAGGATTGATACTTCATATGCGACTATTGTGACATTGTAGTATTTTCCACTACTAGCAGATGAAATAACTTGTACACTATTTCAGGCGAAATTTTAAAACACAAACCCATTTTCATTTGCATTCTTTATGCAAAAAAAAGGTAGATGCAAGTCTGCACTACAAAATAAAATCATCACAGTTATAAGTCCTTTTTGGGTACAGTTAGATACTTTAATGTTTAAACTAAAAGAGAAAAATAATTACAGATAATTGGTATAATATGGCAGGAGTGTTTTGTGAGATCTCTTTCTTGACAGCCAAACTAACATCTAGACTTGGGAAGAAATAGTGAACTGCTACTAGATATAAGTTTTGGGGTAAGTTAGTTTTATTATATTAAAACTGTTTCCTATAAAGGAAATAATCATTGTACTTGACTCTAAACTTTGATTAGGGTCAATTCTTATGATTTTCAGGAAACTAGATCCTGGAACTATGTTAAGACTCCAGTCATAACAAAAATACTTATTTAAAAAAAAAAAAAAGTTAGCTCTAGACTGTACACTGTACACACTTATCCCAGTCTGCATCTGCCATTGTTAAGCAGACACATGATGTTTTCCTCCCAACTGGAGGAAGAAACAGCTATCACTGGTGATCACTACATGTAGATGTGGAGCTATGGTTTAAGGTGGATCTGAAAACTGATCCATACCATAGAGGAGCTCAAGCTGTTGATTATTTGCTAATTTCCACTGAGATTCTCCCACTCCTCTTTCCTTGGTATTCAGTCTCCTTGTTCAAGAGGAATCAGTGATCCATAAAATTAAACAACATATTGCAGCCAAATTCTACTTAAACAATGGCACTATTCAGGAAAGTAAGGCAAACAGGATTTGGCCCTAGCTGTGAGTGCAATATTGATCCTGGGTTGTGCATACCTTAACAGGCTAACGCTTCTGTATGCAGTCACTAAAAAGAGATCAGACAGAGCAGTGAGGTATGAAAATGTCATTTTGCTATCACTAGATGTACACACTAACAGCATTCTCCCTTGAACCTCTCTCTGTCTTTTTCCAGTTTACTGGATGTCCTCTCCCACTAGTATAGGGTTTTTTTCATCCAGTCATTTCTACCTCCTTTGGGATATTTCTTTCTGTGAAAGTTAATTGTTTCCTGACTTTTCTTCCAATCCTGCTCTTTTCTAAATCCTGGCACAATATAATCTTTTTTTTTAATTATTAATTTCCATGCCATTGCCAGGTAAATTACTTAATCCCCATCCCACAGCATCACAGAGCAGGCCCTGTTCACCAGGGCATGCAGCTTGGAGGTAGGAGGTAAGACCTCCAGGAATTCATTCATGTTAACAGTGATATTAAACAAGGGTCCTAAAGAAAGAAAAAAAAAAAAAAAAAAAAAAGGCAGTTTGCAGACAAGACTTTCCTCAGCAATGCCATTAAGAGTATTGTGTTCTAGCTCTAGATGTATTTTTCACATAAACATGACTGTCAGTCCCTTGGTTGATTTGTAACATAATCATATCAAACCTGCTAGGGCTAAATCGTTTTTATTCATAGAGAGTAACACTCAACTAAGTTTTCTGCTTAATGATGATCCAGAAACATTTTGTAAAACAGCTTGTAGCAGCCTACATCGAACATGTCAGTGCTGGATCCCTGATTTTGAGCAAAGAATCGTGTTCATCCTTTCTGCAGTCCCACTGGAATCCCTCTTGGCCTGGGCTGTGAGGTACTGGGTGTGCTGCAGATAAAGACATACCACTATAAAAGAATCAAACATTTGAAATAGTTGAATCTTACTAGTTTTAAAGTGTCTGAGCTTTGTATATCCCCAGGGTCTCTCTGTTTAAACAATACAAGCCATTATTAAGAACATGAATAATGTGGCATGTTATCATATTAAGATATAATTAAAAACAAGACAGCTAAGCCTCAAAGCTGTACGGAACATACCACACATATTGTAGTCTTCTGCATTTGTTCTAAATTAAAATCCCACTTCTTACTTGAAACCTCACCTCTATTTTTCCTGCACAGCAGCTGAAGCCTGTTTGGACAACATTCACTTTTGGTAAAAAAGCTGCTCCCGCAGCTTGGGGCGGT
>NW_010128805.1:6591-6836 GCF_000699245.1 Pterocles gutturalis | reverse complement strand
GACAAACCCAGCGCTCAGCAGCTGGAGGGGGCTTGGGGGTGGGTTTGGGTTCTGGTTGGGTTTCATAATGGTTTGTAAGTGAGGAAGGATGAGAATTCCGTTGGAAAACAGAATTCCCTTCCCATGTGGGCTCCAAACCCCGCTCCGTGGGCAGAGCCCCTCCTCGTGCTGGATGTGTGGCTGCAGCGTTCCTCCCATGATCGTTACGAGGGTCATAAACGCTCCTGGCTGGTTCCTTTGCCCGG
>NW_010128805.1:5918-6129 GCF_000699245.1 Pterocles gutturalis | reverse complement strand
CCGGCCCCGGGCCGGGGGGAGCCTCTGGGGGTGCCAGCGGCTGTGGGGAGCTGCCGGGAAAGGGTTGGGGTTGGGTCATGGCCGGTGAGAGCCGGGGGGCTTGGGGGGTGTCACAGCATGGGGACACAGCAGGAGAGCTGTGGGGCTGAGTTCCACCCCATGGGGCCAGGCACAAGGGCTGGAGGTGACGTCTGCCAAGGTGGCACCTGCC
>NW_010128805.1:5602-5843 GCF_000699245.1 Pterocles gutturalis | reverse complement strand
GACCATCACCTCGGGTAGACATGGACATGCCTTTCCCAAGACCCCGTGGTCCCGCAGAGGTGGATGGAGCATTTCTGTGCCCCCGTCATGCCCTCACGGGGTCCATGAGGACCTCGCTCAGCCCTGTCCTGCCCAGCCTGAGGCGCACGGGTGAAGGGGTTCCCCTTGGCTTGGCTGGACCCCGCATGAAGCACCTGCCCCCTCCGAGCTGATCCTTCGCACCCCGGACCCCCTGCAGGGC
>NW_010128805.1:2552-5505 GCF_000699245.1 Pterocles gutturalis | reverse complement strand
AGCACGACCACCCAAAGTCGTAGTGCACCCCCAGGAAGATGTTGCGCGACACCAGCATGGCCCTCTCCACGTAGACATCCACCGCGTACCACACGGAGCCCACGAGGCCCAGGATGCCTGCGAGGAACGGGGCTGGTTACGGAAGAACAGGACAACCCCCTCCATGGTCCCCAAGACCCCTGTGGGACACGTGGTCCGTCTGCCCCCGAGCTCTCCCGGCCACGCAACCCCCAGGAAGATGTTGCGCGACACCAGCATGGCCCTCTCCACGTAGACATCCACCGCGTACCACACGGAGCCCACGAGGCCCAGGATGCCTGCGAGGAACGGGGCTGGTTACGGAAGAACAGGACAACCCCCTCCATGGTCCCCAAGACCCCTGTGGGACACGTGGTCCGTCTGCCCCCGAGCTCTCCCGGCCACGCACTCCCCACGCCGAGGATGCCGCCGGCCCCATAGCACATCTTCAGTTTGATGCGAGGCTCATCCTTGAGGAACTTGATGCAGTCGAGTCCGAGCATCAACGTGGCCAAAGCCAGGCCGGCCAGGAGGTCGGCTGAGATCAGCAGAGTCCGTGTCACCACCATCTTCACTGGGCAGGGAAGGAGAAAAACCAAACAGAGAAGGGCTGGAGGAATGGTCAAAGGAGCTGGTCTCCCCACTCCTGTTTGCTGCCCTGCTGGAGTCCTCCAGCTCCCCAGTGGGCATGGCAGGGGTGGAACTGGATGATCTTGAAGGTCCCTTCCAACCCAAACCATTCCGTGATTCTCTATGTCCATGGAGATGTCTGCACTGGGAGCCACCAACCCCGTGTGCCACGTGCCGTAGGCACGGTGCTCACCAGGCTCGTCTGCAACCTTGCAGCAGGACTCTGGGTGCCAAACCGCCCTTGTTGGGAGGTGACACAGCTTCATGACCCCTCTCCTGCTTGGTGACCCCCTGGCAGGGACCATGGGTTGCTCTCCAGGCCATGCTGGTGGGGCAGGAGACCAGGAGAAGCCCTGGGCCTGCATTGCTGGCTGATGAAGGATCATCTCAAAAAGGGAAGAGGGAACACTCTTAGCTATGAACTTAAAAAATGCCTCCAGGCCACGCCAGCTTACCTGGGTGGTCCGCCAAAATGGAGTCATACTGGTCACAGGTCCTGACCCCGTCCTGCATGTTGGTGACGCACTCCCTCCAAAGCCCCCGGCATTTGTGACTTACCTGGAAGCGGGAGAAAGACACTCAAGCAAAAAGCACCCAAAAGCACCCCAGGTCCCCAGGGACGGCCCAGCCCAGGGAGGCTCCAACCACCACAGATGGACATGTCCCAGTGACTCCCTACCCATACCCCACTCTCTGCTTCCTGCTTCTGCTCCTGCATTTCTCAATCTTTCTAATCCTCTAAACCTCCAGCTCGTGCAGAACGCTGTGTGTTTGTCCCACCATGTCCCCTTCCCAAGCCCGTGGAGACATGATGCAACCCTATGAACGTCAAGGCACCCGCCTTGATCCCAGCTGCTCACCTTGACTGTGGTTGCTCTGCTCACCTTGGACATAGTTGCTCTGCTCACCTTGACCGCAATTGCTCTGCTCACCTGGACCGCAATTGCTCTGCTCACCTCCAAGCTGTCGCTCTGCTCACCTCCAAGCTGTCATCAGCGTTCACCATCCAGCAGTCGGTGCACGTGGCAAGGAGCAGGAAGAAGGTTGAGAGAAGAGCGAGACCAAAGGCCATCATCTCCAAGGCTGCACGCATGGGGTCACCTGCAAGGGCACAGAGCCGTCGGCCACCTCTGCTCTGGCCATCACCCAAGTCCCTGATCCACCAAGGACAAAGTGCCGCCTAGGCCAAGGTGTCCTCTGGATCCCCGTGAGCCATCTGGGCCCCATCTCCTGGTCCTCAGGGCTGACAAAATGCTCTTGCCGAGGTCGGGTCACCAGGGTTGCATGTGGATGGAGCCTCCAGGGATCCAGTTGTTCTGCAGTGGAGATGTACCCACCCAGCTCTGGGTGTCCTCTCTTCCAAACAGACCATCTGAAGTCACCGACCATCAGCACTCGCCCTTTGGGAACCAAGAGTGGCTGGAAGCTGTTGTCAAAGCACGTGTCCCCTGACATCCTGAGGTTTTCTTGATGCCTCCATCCCCGCATCCATGTGCTTCAGTGGGAAGATCACCTGCTTTTTTTTCTTGCCTTTTTTTTTTTTTAAGAAAAGCAATGAAGTGCTGGAACATCTGGGCTGGAGCACAAGCAAGTGTCCCATGGAGACGTTCTGATCTCAAATGGCAAGCCCGAAGAAAGCATCTCCCGTGGTGGAGGTGGGCGAGGGCTGCTGCGCTGGCTGTGGGGGCCCTTGAGGCAGCCAAGGCTTTCCAAGGACCCGAGGGGACAGGACCGTGTTTTCCATCCCAGCCAGAGATGGGCTCTGCTGAGAGGGGAGCTGTGCCCAAGGGGGGGAGCAGAGGACATTGTACCTCCACAGCCCGGCCATGAAACTCGCTTTGGTGTGTTTCACAACACAAGTTGCTCAATATTTTAACACCTGAAGTTGCAACTGCTGCGACAGCCCTTTGGGCAGAGGGATTCCCATGGGGGGGTTAATTCATCACAGAGTCCCAGAAGGGTTGGGTGGGAAGGGCCATTACAGCCCACCCAGTGCCACCCCCTGCCATGGTTCCTCATCATCCTCAAAGCCTCATCCAGCCTGGCCTTGAACCCCTCCAGGGATGGGGCATCCACAGCTGCTCTGGGCCCCCTGGGCCACTGCCTCACCACCCGCACAGGAAAACATTTCTTCCTCACATCTCATCTCCATCTCCCCTCTTGCAGCTTCAAACCGCTCCCCCTCGTCCTGTCCCTGCACCCCCTGATCAGGAGTGCTTCCAGATGGGTCTGTGAGCCACGTGGGTGAATTATTGCAGGGGGACAACTCTTCACCGTGGTGGGAAGGGAAGGGAAGGGAAGGGAA
>NW_010128805.1:0-2241 GCF_000699245.1 Pterocles gutturalis | reverse complement strand
AAAAGAAAAGAAAAGAAAAGAAA
Source organism: Pterocles gutturalis (assembly GCF_000699245.1). Taxonomy (NCBI): domain Eukaryota; kingdom Metazoa; phylum Chordata; class Aves; order Pterocliformes; family Pteroclidae; genus Pterocles; species Pterocles gutturalis. The sequence continues at coordinate 2,218 of NW_010128805.1, read as the reverse complement.
AGAAAAGAAAAGAGAGAAAAGAAGAAAAAAAGAAAAGAAGAAAAGAAAAGAAAAGAAAAGAAAAGAAAAGAAGAAAAGAAAAAGAGAAAAGAGAAAAAGGAAAGCCTTAACCCCTCGAGCCTCAGCTCTGAACCCCGTTAGCAATAACAAGGGGCTGGGCGGGACGTTACCTTCACCACAGGCTCATCCTTGCTGGATGGGACGATGGCAGAAGCTCTGTCTCACCGATGGCTGGGGACGTGGGTCCTGAAGGGCCGATGGGACGTGATCCCGACCCCCCTGATGGAGCTGGGGAAGCACAACACCCGCCGGAGCCCGGGCTGGGCTATTTAAGGGTTTTTTGAGCCGTGTCAGATGGGCTTTGTGCTCCACGGCGTGACGGGCATCCCTGCGGTTACAGCGGTGACAGGCTGGAAACGGAGCCTCCCCAAAAAATATCACGTGGAGAGACCTTTGGGAACCCGCTGGGAGCACTCCCCAGGTGGGGGACTCTGTGTCCCGGGCGAATATCCCACATTTTTTAATTAGACCTTTTAATTGCTGCCTGGGGTGAGTGGCCCAAGACATGTCAGGTCCCCAGGACGGGTGCGAGAGGATCAGGGGTGGAGGTGGCTGGAGAAAGATGCTAAAAGGCAACGAGCACAATTAAAACCCTTTGGCCAGGCATGCAGCCAATAATTAAAATAATCCCTTTGGCCGGGGATGCAGCCAATAATTAAAATAATTAAGCCCTTTTTTTTTTTTTTTTTTTCCCCATTAAGTGGAAAACAAGTGATAACCACCACAGAGGTCATGGCTCAGATCGAAGGCGCCTGGTCAGCCCCTGAAGGAGTTTTTGTGACTCTGGAAAGTGGTACCCCAGCAGCCTGGCACTTGGAGATGCCCTAAAAACTGCAGGTTTGTTCCTTAATCCCCAACTATTCATTAAAAAAAATGGCTTTTGCTCTTGCTTTCTCCCAAAGCATCGTGTCGCAGCATCCTCTGAGCATCCCCAGGATCTGCGGTGCCCCATGGCTCTCGGACATCGCTGCACCCTCCTCTCCCAGACCCACGGAAACACATCCCTATTTCCATCTCATTTGATATTTAATTATATATTATAGTCAACATTATTATCATAGAATCATCGAATCATGAAGGTTGGAAAAGACCTCAAGGATCTTCAAGTCCAACTGTCAACCCAACACCACCCAACCCATTATGTTACTATAATTATTCTATATTTATATTATTTTACCTAAGACATAATATTTAAGATATTTAAAGTTTATATTTAAGCGATGCCCTCAGGTTTGGTTTGGGTTTTTGCTTTTTTTAAATTTTTTTTTCCCTCCAGATAACCCTCTGCAGCACTGAACCCTGGGGATTCTGGCAACGCACCAGGGTCTTGGCAAATCCTCGAGCTTCAGCGCCGCAGAGGCACCCGGCTGCTCGACGTGGGCGACCGCTGGGGCTTTATTTCAGATTATTCTGTTTTCCTGGGATTTGGGCACACGGCAGGTCCAATGCTCCGGCGTCAGAACCGAAAACATCCCGGAGGGTTTGGGGTACCTTCATTTTCCAACATTCACACTCGGGAATTTCTGGTACTTGGACGTTCATGATACAGGTAAAATTTTGGTGTGGCCCCAAGTGATGCAAAACTGCTGCTGGGTGCCCTGGTGACACCTATAAATAGATTTATTTTTATTTTTCTGCTCATCACAACAGTCAGTTTATTGTCTATCAAACCAACCTGCCTCGTTGATTCTCACTCAAAACCTTCCGGAGGGTTGAAAGCGTACAAGCAGAGGGGCAGAGCTGTCAGCTGTTGAGTAATTAAAGATCATTTCCCTGATTAATGAAAGCAAAAATCCAGTCTTGTGTCCCACTGGGTTGGTAAAACCCATGTGTTAAAAAACCAGTGCTGCAGGAGACCCAAACCTTAGCACAGGTTGTGCGGCACAACCCTGCCACGGCTGGAGGGGAAAAAAAAGAAATAACAACGTTTTCTCCGCTGGGACCATCCCATGGAAGTGGGGAGGACTCTGGAGATGCCAGTGGGGCAGGCTGACAAATAAAAATGACTCAAAATGACTCAAAATGACCAAAGCCACCACTGAATGACACCAGTGACGGCTCCAGGCGTGAGAACGGCGCCGCTGCAGGACCCCGGCCAAGGGAACATCCTCATGGTCAACCCAGCACGGGGCGCTGAGAAGGATTTTTAAATTATTTT
>NW_010128804.1:1564-1934 GCF_000699245.1 Pterocles gutturalis | reverse complement strand
AGGGACATCGGTGGCACCGGGGGGACAAAGGGATGGGGGGGACAAGGGACACCGATGGCACCGGGAGGGGGGCAAGGGACACGGGGGGCACTGGGGACACTGGGACAGTGATGGCACCAGGGGGGACAAGGGACATCGGTGGCACTAAGGGAACAAGGTGACATGGAGGACAAGGGACATGGGGGGCACTGGTGGTACTGGGACATGGGGACACGGGTCTGGTGGCACTGGGACATGGACATGGGGACACTGGTGGCACTGGGACATGGGGACACCCAGGGGAGGTGACACCAACCGTGTCCCTCAGCCAGGGGACACCCAGAGGAGGTGACACCCCAAACCCAGGGGAGGGGACACCACCCATGTCCCT
>NW_010128804.1:1030-1515 GCF_000699245.1 Pterocles gutturalis | reverse complement strand
ACACCGAACACCCAGGGGAGGTGACACCAACCGTGTCCCTCAGCCAGGGGACACCCAGAGGAGGTGACACCCCAAACCCAGGGGAGGTGACACCCAACACCCAGGGGAGGTGACACCAGCCATGTCCCTCAGCCAGGGGACACCCAGAGGAGGTGACACCCCAATCCCAGGGGAGGTGACACCCAACACCCAGGGGAGGTGACACCAACCGTGTCCCTCAGCCAGGGGACACCCAGAGGAGGTGACACCCCAGACCCAGGGGAGGTGACACCCACCGTGTCCCTCAGCCAGGGGACACCCAGAGGAGGTGACACCCCAGACCCAGGGGAGGTGACACCCAAGACCCAGGGGAGGTGACACCAACTGTGTCCCTCAGCCAGGGGACACCCAGGGGAGGTGACACCCCAGACCCAGGGGAGGCGACACCAACCCCGTCCCTCAGCCAGGGGACACCCAGGGGGGCGGACACCCAAGACCCCGGGGAG
>NW_010128804.1:0-948 GCF_000699245.1 Pterocles gutturalis | reverse complement strand
AACCCCAGCCTTGTCCCTCAGCCAGGGGACACCCAAGGGAGGTGACACCCCACACCTGAGGGAGGTGACACCCAAGACCCAGGGGAGGTGACACCAGCCGTGTCCCTCAGCCAGTGGACACCCAGGGGAGGTGACACCCCAAACTCAGGGCAGGTGACACCCAACACTCAGGGGAGGTGCCACCCAGTCCCAGGGGAGGTGACCCAGGTGCCACCCCCGGTGTCCCCTCACCGGAGGCGGGGCTTGGGGGTGCTGAGGACACTGTCGGTGTCATCGAGGTCGGCACCGCTGTCACTGGGGTTGAAGATCTCCAGGGTGTCGTAGAGCTCGTCCAGGTCCTCGGCCACCTCCCGCATGCGGGCGGGGGACACGTGCTCCAGCCCGAACCCACCCTGGGGACACAGAGACTGTCACCCCCCTGGGGACGTCACTGTCACCCCCCTCCAGGGACACGCGCTCCACCCCGCACCCACCCTGGGGACACAGAGACTGTCACCACCCCTGGGGACATCACTGTCACCCCCCTGGGGACACACAGACTGTCACCCCCCCGGGGATGTCACTGTCACCCCCCCTGGGGACGTCACTGTCACCCCTGGGGACGCACAGACTGTCACCCAAGGGGATATCACTGTCACCCCCCTGGGGACACCACTGTCACCCCCTGCAGGGACACACAGAACCATCACCCTCAGGGGACACCCTTGTCACCCTCTGCCACCCCCACAGCCTTTGTGTCACCCTGTGTCACCCACTGCCACCCCCATGGTGACACCAGACACCCCCTGTCACCCACATGTCACACCCCCTGTCACCCTGTGTCACCCCATCCCCAAGGTGCCACCCTGTGTCACCCCCTGTCCCCAAGGTGTCACCCTGTGTCACCCTGACTCACCCCATCCCCAAGGTGTCACCCCGTCACCCTGTGCCACCCCCTGTCCCCAAGGT
>NW_010128803.1:0-1841 GCF_000699245.1 Pterocles gutturalis | reverse complement strand
TTGCAGGAGAGGGCGATGAGGCTTTTAAAATAATAAAAATTTTAAAAATTGGGAGCCATTTTGTGGCCCAGCAGCCAGGCACGCGCCTCCGTTCACCTGAAGTGGCCCAGGCAAAACGTTTCTCTTCAGAAATCCCCCGTTCTGCAAAACTGGGCTCTGCAGTACCGGGATTACTCAGAATTCGGCGCGTAGGAAGAGGTTGGCATGCCAGGGAAGGGGGCTCGGGCCGGCCGGGCTCGGCGTGGGGTTTACAGGGTGACTAAGTCACAGGATGAGTAAAATCGTCACCTCGGTGTCCTGCCGCCCCCAGCTGAAGGCGTCTCAGCTTCAGACTAAAAACTGGTGAAGCTCCAGTGCTGGGGGTTTCCTTGGTGGGGCGATGGGGCTCAGGTGCCAGCGGGGACATTGTGCCAGGCTGGATCCTCCCGGGCTGCGAGTCTGGCCCATCCCAGCACCTGGGATTAAATTAAACATGGATTAAACTGTTTGTAAAACCAGAACCTCCGCCCTGACCCAGCAGTTGGGGTTCCTGGGCTGGACTCTTGTCTTTCCATCCCCCATGTGCTTTCCTTGGCTTAACGAGCCGCAAAAGAACACAAATAAATCATGAGAGGGGTCACAGCTGAAAGCGGGACCCCGCTGGCCAGGGGTGAGAGCCTCAGGCCTGAGGAATCTGGAGCTTAAACAGAAAAGACAGACAAAGGGCAGGGAAACAAAGATTTCTCCCTCCTTCTGCACAGCAAGAGTTTAAACTCAGTCCCTCCTGTCTCTGCCAGCGCTCGTGTTGATGTTCCTCTGCGTGCAGGGGCGAAGGATGGCCTCGCATCAAGGCTTCGGGGGGTTTAACTCAGCTCAGTACTTCTAGAGGATTCACTGATTTTATTTTCCAACAGATTTATGAAGAAATTAAAAAAAAAAAAATCTGCTGGGGAGATCCCGAGGATTTCAGCCCAGTGGGTGCTTTTGTGGAGAAGTGATGGTACAGGGGGCCTGATTCACAAAAAAAATCCCCGTTTCCATCACGCCATGACCATTCTTGGGTTTGGTTTCCGTTAGATCTGGCAAGCAGGGGGGCAGAGCTGTAACAAAAAGGGATTTGAACACCTCTGCTGTGGAGTTTGGGGTCCAGGCCCCCTCGAGCAGGGCTTCACTCTGCCAGTCACCACGCTGAGCAAGATGATGCAGGGTACCTGCTCTGGCTGAGACCACGGCTCACTGGTCCTGGCAGTGAGGGAACCTCCCGTCCCAGGAAAAGGGGTTTCTACGCTGCCACAAAGAAAGCTGGGCCTTCTGCTGGTCAAACCGGCCCTGAAGCCACAGCATCCTCCTCCTCCTCAGTGTCCTGGTGTCGCTTGGCTTTGCTCTTACAGGTCTCAGCTGTGTAAAGAGTGGGGGGTGGGAAATGCACCTGTAAGTGTCACAGCTGCTGAAAACCACCCTCTCACCCTTCCCTCATGCTCCCACAGGCCTCGGTGCCTATTTTTATTACGGTATTTTTAATATTGGAGTATTTTTATTAAAGTATTTTTTATACTGATCCTTCCCAGCAGTGTAGGGAGGGGACACGGGGCAGGTGAGCCGGGTTTTGCACAGTTCCCAGGGCTCTCCTCACAGGGCAGGCTCCTCATTTCTCTTGATTTTGTTACTTCGTAGCAGTTTGGAAAATTACTTCCTTCAGCTTTGTGTTAGGGACCCAAATTCAGAGCTCGGCTCTGTCCTTAAGGCCAGAACTAAGCCAGAAGGAGGTCAAACCTCAAGTCAGGGAAGCGCTGAAGGAATAAACCGGCTGCCAGGGAGCCCTGGTCAGGGCCAGAGAGAACTCCCAGCTCCACCTCGCTCCA
>NW_010128802.1:0-1625 GCF_000699245.1 Pterocles gutturalis | reverse complement strand
TGCTCTCCCCGTTCCCCCCCAGCCTGTGTTGGTACCGGGGCGTTGCCACATCCACTCTGGCTCAGCCCAGCTCCATTTTAATGGGTAACAAGTTAATTTTCCCCAAATGCCCAGAGAAGCTGTGGATGCCCCATCCCTGGAGGGGTTCAAGGCTAGGCTGGATGAGGCTTGGGAACCTGGGCGATGGGGAGGGGTCCCTGCCCATGGCAGGGGGTGGCACTGGGTGGGCTTTAAGGTCCCTTCCCACCCAAACCACTCTGGCTTTGCTCTGTCTGACTGGGTGAGCGACGTCCCTGTCTTTATCTTCACCCATGGGGGGGTTTTGTCCCATTTCCTCACCGTTTTCCGTGGAGGTTGGGTGAGCGTCAGGCTGTTGGCCAAGGGTGACATGAGGCGTCTCTGCAAGCCTCCAGCACATGGGATATACTGGTTTTGGACTGGGAGCTGTGCTGGGGACACCACATCTGTCCCCTCTGCTCCTGGCTCCACCGCCACTCCGAGCGCTGCCTGCGGGCTCGGTGGCTGATCCTGCCCCCCGGGGTTTTGGTGCTTTGTCCCTTCCAGACACCTCCTCGCTGGACACGGTCATCGAGCTCCTGAAAGGTGCCTTTGGCTGCATCTGTCACTGCCCCCCCGCCGCGCTCTACAGCCGCATCTGCCAGCTGCTGGCGCTGGCCACTGGCAACCAGGACCCGCTCGCCACCACGTACCTGCTCTGCGAGTCCGTCTCCGTCACCACGCGCCACCAGCTGCTCACCGTCATCCACAGGAAGATCCAGTGAGTCCCTTGATGTCCCCTCCCTCCATCCTGGAGAAAGGGGTTCACCCAACACCCCCAGAGCCCCAGCAAAGGTGATTTTTGGGGTGACTGTTCCCCCCTGCTTACCTTTCACTCGGCAGCAAAGAGAAGAAGTCCGCCGGGGATGTGGCTGAGCAGCTCTGTGGGCTCTCCTTGCGGGAGGGGACAGCTGTCCCCCGCGGCCACCACCTTGCTGAGCTCGAGAGACTCTTCATGTTCGGCTCCAGCGGCCTGGGGTCTGCAGAGCAGGACGGGCTCCGGATGCAGCTGCAGCAGATCCCTGAGGGGAAGGGCCGACTGACGTGAGCGCAGGGACGCGTCAGGGCATCTCCCAGGAGGTGCTGAGTGACGCATAGTGGCCCTGGGGCTGTCCCTAAATCTGGGTGTCACTTCCAGGCGTCACAGTGTGTGTGCTGACCCTTGCCAGCACCCAGCCCGGCTCCGTTGGGGACACGCTGCTGGTGACACGGCTGGAGAAGGACACCCGTCCCCATCCGTATCCCCACGGCGCTCGGCAAGGTGAGGACTGGGACGGGAGGGGGGCAGCGCGGCCATGTCGGGGGCTCAGATCACGGCTCTGTCCTCCTCCAGGCCCCGCTGCGCTCGGTGCTGAGTGACTTTGACACCATCCAGAAGGAGCAGAAGGAAGCCAACGGCTGCACGGACAAGCGAGAGTGGTGGCTGCGCCGCTCCAAGCTGGACTGCAGGATGAAGGTGGAGGAAGACCCCCCCTGCACCCTGATGTGGGGCACTTTGGAGAGATTTGGGGTGGTCTGAAACCCCCCCACAATGACTCTGATCTCCCGCAGAACCTCATTGAGATGCT
>NW_010128801.1:87790-115961 GCF_000699245.1 Pterocles gutturalis | reverse complement strand
GAGTCTCTTTTCCCTTTACCCTTTAATTCACTCCCATGTCCGGGGAGGGGGAAGGGTGAGCTAGTGGTTGTGGCGTTTGGCTGCCAGCCAGGGGTGTAAAACTACAACAGGTTACTACTATCTGGTATCAGAAAGAACTTGTTTAAGCAATGTCAGAAAGTCAAGAAAATGCAGATAGAGAATAACTTCCTGAATTGAGAACCAGTCACTCTGCTGCATAAGAAATGCCCCTGTTGCATAAATTAGTTGCTAATCTATTAATACTTGTTCTACAATAACATTCACTAAGGTCTTGGTGTTCTGTTGAGCTAGACAGTGTACAAAAACACAGGAAAATAATGTATATATTTGCACAAAAATAATAGTAATGCAATTGAAGCTTAGCACATTCGTCATTCCACATTTTTCTTTTTTTATGAATGTCATCATGAAGGTGGGACAAGGGAAACTTTAAGGAGGAAAAGCACAAAAATTTTAGAACGCTGCTTTTTAGATTGCTATTTTTAATTAAAATTTTGAGATTTTATTCTTTTCTCTCATGTATGATCTTTGTGCTGCAAGAAGAATATTTGGTTTTCTACCAGTGTCAATATATCTACTTATTGTGAACATCTAGAATATCCTGACCAAAAACTCTTTACAAGTTTAGAACAAAATAATAATGTAATGAACAGTTACATAGATATTTTGAGGAGACAGGAAAAACACAGGGATAGTTGCAACTCATTACTCCTACATTGAGGTTTCTGTAACAGCTTCAGCAGATTAAGAAACTGGGCATTACAGTGTTTTATACTATTTTCAGTAAATTATTGCCTTGCAGCAGTGTTTATGAATAATTACAAGGTTGTAATATGAAAAATTGGAAAGACTTTAATGAAAAATGAAGTAGAAAATATACTTTTGATTGGAATAAACCTCCTTAATTCAGGAGTTTAAGTGTATGTGTGTCTTTAAATTGCAGAATATATGGAAACAGGAAATGCAAGTATTTCAGAGGAATGCCCACTGGAATGCGCAGAACATCAGTCTTGCGTTTTGTCCCCAGAAGTTCCTCCGTCTCCAAAGGCTAAAAGTAAATACATGTACTCTGTGAATACAGAAGCTGTACTGAACTTCTCTTTAATATTAAAATTACGTTGCTAACACATTCATACAAACATACAAAATGAAAAAGAGATTAAGAAAGTTATTGATAACGAGAACCTTTTTTCCAACATTAATTATCTGTCTTGACTACATACACTGTAATCTTTGTCATAGGGGAAAGCAAAGAACTGTATTCTCAGAAATGATGAGTCACTGATGGATGATAATGTATTACATTATTTGATCTTAAATCTTTTTAATTTATCCGACCTTACACATTTCATAATCCAGTAAAAAAAAGGATACTAGATATGTCAAAATACACGTTGTTCACATTCAAGTTAAAGATTAAATTTACTTTATCTTTCCCAGTGAGTATCTCTTCCAATTGTGTTATATTTGGATGCCTCTTTCAAAGATGGTGTGTACTGCTCTTCCATTCATCTTCTAATGTATCTTTCATAAATTGTGACTATTGCTGTTGTGTGCACGTGCTTTCATCTCATCTTCTGATTCACCCTTTACACACCACAGCCACTTAAATAGGAATTTCCTGAGTGTGGTGTTGTTCTACTCTTTCATCCTCCTGTAGAACCAAACCTGACTTCTGCCTTCTGTAGTCATTCAAAGTTGGTGTAATTGACCGCTGGCAAATAACTAAGCCTCACTTCTTTGTTTCTGTTGTGTATCGGGGAGTTGTTTGGGGTTGTTTATTTGAAAAAAAAAAATCTTTACGGGGAGAATTTTCATTCATGAGAAAACTAAGCTTACTGTTGTGTGACAGATTATGATCTTCATGGTGATGGTAAGCAAATGCTTTAGTTCCATTCATGTTTCCCATTGGGGTACTTAACAGACATATGGTGTATGAAGATAAATAGTTCCTTTGAGATTTAGTAGAATCATGAAGTCAACTACCCTGTGCAATAGAAATGTCTGTCCTCAAATTAAGTAGTAAATATTTTTAAAATATATTTTACTTCTTAATGATAAGGTCACGATCTCACACTCCTTGTTTCTGCTTTCAAGGTATAAATACTGTAAAATGTGCTAGCTGGCTTTTGCTTGTCTATTGTGTAGTCTGATTCTAAAGGAAAGAAATTGTACTTGTGCTTCCTATCCCTCTATCTGCCATTCTCTGTTAATCTAATTTCAAATAATTTAAACCAAATTTGGAAGAGGGATAGCGGTATCAATTACCTTTCTGTGACTTTCATGAAAATAGGTAGCTACACAGAGGCCTTAATTACTACCTGCACTGAAAGAAATAGATAAAATTTGTCTCTTCTGTGTTTGTTCTGGCAGTGATCAGCCAGCCAGTTAGCATATGCTTACTTGCAGGTCAGTGTGAGTAAGCCGTTCCCTTGCCTTTGTGGTTTTGTCACAGAGAATTCATTCTTGCCTAGTAAGAAATATTACAGGCCATATGTGAGGGAATGTGAAATTGGGGACATGAACACAATTCTGTAGGAAACCATAGTTCTGTTTCTTTTTAGAGCACTGTATCACGATTTTAGAATAGATCTTAATATTTATGTATTTTACTTCCAATTTTTATTTATTATAATATTAGTCTGGAATAATTTTGATTTTATAATTAAAAAGCAGAATAGAAATAAACCTGATTGTATCTTTTTTTAGTTTACAAGTTTTGTGGAAAGTTACCATTAACTAAGAGTAATGAGAGTTTTGAATGCAAAATTTTTGTTACTTGAATATTAAAAGGCAATTAGGTGCTTTTGATTAACAACATCTGTTCTTGGCTCTGAAAATGTTAGTCATAACTGGCCATAGTTGTAACTTTAGAAATATTTTAGAATATTTATGTTTACCTAGCATGACAAACAGTCACTACGAATAAAAATGACACAAAAAGATCTCTAGACCAGGCAGATATAACCTTACATGGGGCTTCTGTAGTTACATGAATGTACATACATGTGTTGTATATATGCTTAGCTTCATACGCTCACTCTCTTTTTCCTTTTCAGCATTTTATTCCCAAAGATGGAGTAAAAGGGAATTATCTCTGTATTTTATTAAGTTTAAGGACTGTAGTTTCTGACAATATGACTCTCATAAACCTAGTCAAGAGAAGGGTTTTCTTATCTGCCCCTGGAAAAACTTGGCTTTCACTCACATTTTCATTGCTGTTCTTGAAGATAGCTGTGTAGCACATATACAATAGATTACCTGAACCTAATGCAGTTGTTCATAACAAGTAGCTTTTTACTCTGTGGAGGTCTTGCTGCTGCCAGAGGGCTATTTGCAGAAAAGTCAGCACTTAGTGTGATTCTAATATTTATTACTACTGGTATTTCTAAGAGTGGCCTTCAGTTAGTACAGACATATAAAGCCCATTGTCTTACTATTTTGATAGATTTTTTAACTAAAGATATCTGATAAATTAAGGAGAAAACATGAAGCACAATGCAAAATGCACTAAACGTGGGTTTCTGACTGCTATAGGGAGGTATGTTTGGAACGTGTGGGTTTTGCACAGTATATCCTTCCACCATTCCATTTAATCCTGGGAAAGTGAAGAACAATTGTTCATAAATCAATAAAACATAGCTGCTTTGATGGGACAGATGTGCATTCTCAGGAACTTGGTTCCAACCTACTTGGAGTTTATGGAACCTATGTTGCGTATTAATTGATCACAGTGGCAAACGTGAACCTGATACAGAGTATAGGACACAGATTTTGTACGGTTGTAAAAACTTTCCTTTCCTGGATTAATTTTGCATTCTTGGATAGTCACTATTTCTAACCAATTTTCAGGATTAGAAAACAGAGAAATGGTAAGTATATATTGTAATGCATCCTAATTAAATGTAAGGTATAGGGGAATGCAGAAATATGCAGATTACCTGTGGTGATTCCGGTGTAGGAATGAGATGCCGTTATTTTTGAGGGGAGAATTGTGCATGAAGATCACTGCTTAGATGATAAGGCATGGAATATAACAGATACTCAATAAAATTTAAATAATGTGAATTTCCTTTTTAGGCATAATTTACCCCTGATATTCTAATTATTGACTAATGGTGTGTCTGTTTTTAAAGGTGAAGCTGTGACTGGAGAACTATCAAAGCTCTTAGATGAAATCAAATTGTGCCAAGAAAAGGAATACTCTTTTGAAGATCTGTCTCATACAATATCAGACCATTATCTGGACAATTTTAGTAAAGTATCAGAGGAAGAACTTATGACCAGTGGAAGCCAAACCAAGCTTAATGTAGTAAGTAAGATGGGATACAAAGACAAAATATTCAGTTATATCTACTTTATTTATGGCACATTCAAGAAAAAAAGAGTACAAGAGTGAGGGTACTACAAGTCTAACATTATAATATCAAAAAATAATATAGCATGTGCTCCCTTTATTTTACAAAGATACTGATTACCACACCTCAGAATGGCCTTTTGTGGCACCAAAAGTTCAGGTTAGTTGTTCTTTTGAGTGTGGGAGTGCAAAGAAGGGTTTTTTTTGTTTGGTTTTTTTTTTTTTTTTTGAGAAAGTGATTGAAATTGGTATGCTCAGTACTATACAAGAGACTAAATTCTTGCAGAATCTGAAGTGCCCCCCAAAAGAATGAGCTTAGCATCTTCAACTCTGATTCTTATACATTTTATTGCTATATAGCTTTCCCAGTAGCCTAATGGTATTAAAGAATGAATCTCTAATACTGAAAATTATTGTGGTTGTGACACTTCAGTGATTTCCAACTACAGTTGAAAATATTACTTCATTGCTACTAATCCTATGAATAAAGTGTTCTAGAATTCATTTTTTTTCTTTACAGTGTAACAAGGCTTTTTTTTTATTTTTAAGTTGAATTCTCTTCCTCAGTAAGTAAAGTAAATGAGATTGCCCAGGGAATAAAGCATGGAAGTGCTAAATTTCAATTAATGTTATTCATAAATTAAGAAAAATTATGCTCTTATATGTGAGGAAAAACATGGCAAGTTAAGGACTTTTATGTTCTAGAGGATTTATTACAATATAAGTAGAATGAGATTTACAAAGGTGGTTAGCTGCCCTGAAATGTGATACTTTTATAAAGTTCTTCAAGATGTCTGAATGATTAGATACATAACCCATACTGAAATCGGTCTGAACAAGGCAGTGACCCCATTTAAGCATTTTTTGTACATCTTTCTCATGTCTCTCTCTATTTAGGTGCTAACTGCTATTTAAATCTGCTTAGCTGCTGTTTTGCAGCAAATGTAAGCCATATAATTCTCTCTATTCAAACTGAAATTTTTACAGATCTGGATTAAATACAACGTGAATAGGGAGTATTGGACACTAAATCTGTAATTTACCTGCAGCAGACAAATAGGCAATACATTTTTTTGAAATTTCATCTGTTTGTATATTGAACTAGATGTGAAAACAGATCTTCAAAAATGAGGACTGTTTAAAGCATGTTGTGGCTCTCTTCTACTAGTGCACCCAGCTTTTCTTTCCAAGGAAACTAGAATCAGGATGACGAGTACACACTCCACACGAAGTCAGGATGCAGGGCAGAGCACAGTTTCCCATAGAGTAAATCCAACTGTATGGAGAGGATTCTTTGCTGTGATGTGGGATTTTCATCTTTGATCTAAAACATCCATTTCATTTTTTAAAGTATTTTAAGGTCACTCAGTCCGTTCAGTTGCTACCTGGCTGACTTGCACCAAAAATGAAGTTGTTACCAGTTTTGACACATTGTCTTTTAGTTTTGGGGCAGTGCTGCCTTCCCCTGGTGTGCAGACTCCCTGAACAGTGCATGGGTGATATGAACACCCCCAGGTGCTGTAAGGATCATCAAAGAGTAATTAGGAAGAAGCACTAAAATGAAGAGAGATGTTTAGCACTGAAAACAGCTGCAACGTTGAATGCTGACAAACTGGTCTGGGGGCAAGACCGGCAAGCATGGTGGTGGAAGAAGTGTGACAGTAGGGTCACACTTGAAGAAACTTAAATGAATATTTATTTATAAGAATGTGGAGATACAGAGAGAAAGAGTAGTGGAGACATATATAGATATGGAGAGTCAGAAATAGATTCCTTGGATATGTATTAAAGAAGAGAAAGATTCTTACAGCTTTTTCTGACTTCAGTTTTCTCTTCCCTGAGAAGCTTCTGTAAAAATCTCAGTAGAGGAAGTGGGATCTTCTCTGTTATTCATTGCAGACTGTGCCAGCATCAGCTCTGAAGAGTGTAGAAGTCAGGTCTCTGATAATGCGTCAGATGATGCCATTTCCTGGACAAATGTTTCAGAGACGACTGGTGCAGGCTTTTCAACTTCTCCTGTAGTCCAGTGATCTGAATAGGTTTCAAAACCCAAGTCATGATGCTCCATGACCCTTGGGAAGATTCTGCAAAGGAACTGACTGCTAAGAAACTTCTGCATTTTTTGCATCATGCTATTGTTCAGAGAAATAGGAGGCCAAGACTGGGGAATTTGTTTGAAATAGCAGCTTGATGGTTGCTAAGTTGGAGCAAGGAGCATTAGGAGCCTGGTCCTGAGGATAGCATGGGCATGTAAAAGAGAAAGCATCAGGAAGCAGAATGTATTTTGAAATTGTGTTTGTTGTAGTTTTTATTTTGTTTTGGTTGGTTGGTTATTTTTTAACAACTGACACTTTTGAAGAGAGCCAAATCACCTGTGGTACTGTTCTGGCTTAAATAAGGTTTAGATTGATTCAGAACTGCAGAAAGGAGTGTCTGTCTAGCCAGGATTTACACCATGAAATTCTCTCCTGAACCTAAGTGCCAACCTCTTTTTATTTGAAAGAGCAGGGGTCGCTGGTTTTGTTTAGTGTAAGGGTAGTGGGGAGATGCCTGCTTTTTAGTGCAGTAACTTGACAGTAAAAGGCTTCATCTGGAAAGTGGAAGAAGGGTGTTTGGTTCTCTCTGTTGCGTAAGGGTGGGGTTTAACATCACTTTTATGGTCTCTCTAATAAAAGGACTGAACATCAGCCTGTTGATCCCCTCCAGTATTCTTTCTGGATTTTACAACCCCTGGAAAAATACCAGTGCAATCCTGAGAGCAGGACTTGGGACTCCCTATTCAGTAGCAAATTCTGTTCCTTTTCTGACCTTGGACATCTTGCATTGTTTGTAGCTCAGTGATACAGCATCTGTAGAATACTACATTTTCTTTTGAAGAAGTTGTGGGTTGGAATGCTCTTAAGTCAAGAACAGAATTGAATCCATTCTTCCATTTGCTAAATTATTGGACAATTAGTCATCCAGACAGGTAGCAAGTTGTTCTGATATGTTTGGACTAATGTACTTCCTTCTTTTAATCAAAATGTGCATTGAAAACACTACGCATTTTATTACATAATACGTTTCTGTTGACCAGGTTCTGACATAAGGCATTAAAAAACCCAGAGGTTTTTGTGTTTACAGTATTTAAAGTCAAATAGGAAGCAGAGTTTGCACAACTCTAAGGTTAGGTGAAACTGGAAAAAGACCTATCTGGATAAAAATTTTAGGTTTAGTTACCTTAATTACAATTTACTAGTCAGCTCTGTGTTGACTTAGGTTTTCTCAGGATGTGGAAGAGCTGAATAGGAAAATTGAAGGGCAGGATCTTGAGGACTGAAAGACATGAACATCGGGGAGGATGAGGGTGCAATGGAGCAGTAACTAAAGTAAGCAGAATGAGAATAGACACCACAGTGTAGATGTGAATAGGAACAGATCTGGAAGTGAATCAAATTGTTCCTGTACAGGACACTTCCATTCCAAAAGCTGAAAGGGAAACTGAAAAATTTGGAGTTCTGGCAAAGGAGATTGTGTTAGCTTCCTGAATAAGAAGAGCAATTAATGAAGAGGATGAAAACTGTGTGAATGCTTCTTTGCTGAATAGCATAAAACCAGATGAGAATAAGTTAACATGATCTTTGTTTGAAGAGTACATTAGAAAGAATAAACTAGAGAAAGGAAAGTCAAGTTAAAGCTACACTTTATCATTTCAATGCTTGATTTTGCAACTCTGGCTGTGTTTCAATGTACTTCTGATATGCTGTAATGTAAAATATTAATTCCATATTTCTTAGTCTATCTTCACCAGTCATTAAAACATGTATATTATGAGATATCAAACAACCCCGTCTTCATTGTCTCTACAAAATTAATTTTGCAACTGGAGGTGTGGGTTATTGTGCTATTTCAGAGAGAGCTCCAAAAAGGCATTTACACACCTAGGCATCATTTCAGTTAGAATTGCCTGTTTTCCTGAAAGGCTTGTACACTGGCTGTGGTTGATGGTGGATTAGTAGATTTTTGACTCTCGGTTCCTTTCTGACTTTTTTTTGGTCTTTTTTCCCCATTTTGGTTATTGTGACTCGAATACACTCTTTAGTTCCTCTGTGTATTCAGAGACATGGAAAGCCCTGATAGCTGCTGCACAGGCAAGCTAGGAAAGCTTTATACTTGTATATTGTTCAGGGCTGACGTATTACAGTTTTACTGTGTTTGCTAAATACAAAACTTTAACTGCAAATAACTAGGATTTCACTATTCAGCAAGTCAGGAAAGCAACTGTGCTTCAAAGCATATTCCAGAAAACATAAAGTGGAAAAAGATGTAGGAAAGTCTTTGATTGTATCACAGTTCAGTTAATTTAGGCATTTGCTTTAAAAACAAATTAAGCTGTCTTAAGTATAATTGCTATCAAAATCGGCTTTTGACCATAACCTATAGTGGTTTCAGTTTAAAAAAAAAAAAAAAAAGTACAATTTAAAAAAATATTCATTTTCCAATAGATGGCAGTCTGGCTTAGTAATTTCAAGAACAAAAGCAGCCATCTTATATAAGAGTTTTTCAACTTTTTTTTCATTGCTGTGTTAAAATAATGCATTTTTAACACAGTTGATAGTACAAACTGCTTAAAAAAAACACACCAAACCACACCTGTAATTCTTATAAGAGGAAAATTTCTTTAACAGCATGGCATACATTTAAAATACAAACTAAAATATCAGGGATAAATTTAGAGGTGTTTTATCACATGTAGGCTGCGCATCAACTGTGTATTCAAACAATCGGTGGGAATTCAAGAGCAAGTAAGAAAATTTATATAGGTAAAACTTGCGGAGCAAAGGATCCAGAAAAATTAAGTGTGTCAGGAACATGAACAGAAGAATGTCAAAGTCTATATTGTGAGGAATCTTTCTGAGCTCCTGCAAGTAAATTGCTGTAATTTAGGTTCCTCTGTCCTTGGAATACTAACATCATTACTGGTTTCTTGTCAGGTTTCAGGTTCCTGTGTTTGTATTCATGTAAGAGCAAATTATTCTAAGTTTAATATTAAAACCAGAAATATGCTGTATTATTACAATGTATGTGCTCATTGTGTTTCTTACTTTTTAAAAAAAAAAAGTATGGAATTTTTTCTCTGTATAAGAAAAAATTTCTGTGGATACCAGAGGATGATATGTTACTTTCCGTTTGCTTTGGACAGCCTGTGATGGCAAAACAAAAATAGGGTATTAAGAACTTCTGCACCTCCATATTTGTGTATATGAGTGTGTATATATATTTTTTGTGAGATGTACATATTGGATACAATACATCTCAATTTTTACTTTCGTAAATTTGATATTTTAATTATTTTTTTCTTAAAATTTACTGTTAAGAGGTTCGTCTTCTTCCATGTCCAAAAGTTTAATATATATTTCCAGTCTTTACTTAAGAGTGAATTTGAAAACGATTGTTTCCTTTTCACTTAGTAACAATAGCTATTCTCCATATTTTTTGAAAAGTCATGAGAAGTTTTGAAATAAAATTAATTAAAAAAAAGAATCTGCCATATACACCTAATAAAACTGAAGCTCCAGATGGAAGTATTTTATTCAGATCGTTTCCTTTAATCTTTTGTCATAGGTGGCTGCTTGCAATGTTTGCTTCTGCATTTATGCTATTGTGTTCATAAGCAAATACATAAACTACATTATTGATTTGCAAGTGCAAATGCAATATCTTACTGTCTTTGGATATGTGACATGAGTTTAGGTTAAAGACGTAGTTCCAGAAAGTGCTTTTGTGCTCTAAAGGGCAGAGTATATGTTAAAGGATTTTACTTGATTACCTGGAATAAATATTGAGAAACTTGATTTATAAGGTGCCTCTATTTTCTTGCTTACAGAATAAAACTGAAGATAGTGCAGTCACTATAATCCTACATATTTTTACTACAGAAAGATTTCACTGAACTGGCAGCTGTATATCTGATTAAATTTAATGTGGTTATATAACAGATAATAAAGGTTGGCAGCAGTAATTTAAATTTAAACATGGAGAAAGGTTCTGTGTAGTCTCAGGAAAAAGATTTGGATTTCATCACAGGCATGTAAATATCAATTTCTGCTTGCTTCTGTCACCCAGAAAGGCAAGCTGATGCTTACATAATTAGGAGACAGTTAAGAAAAATATACTTACAACCATCTTATAATAACATTGTTGAAAATAATGATGGATACATATTCAAAGAGATTTACTTTTTACTCTCATGTCAGAATATCAAGAGGATGAGGGTATATAAAGGCCATAAAACTATGATCATGTTTGATTTATATCTAAGGGGAGATTTGAAAGCATAGAATTGTGTTTTTGAAAGAATATGGCTAAGAATGAATATATTAGAGGTGAACAAAATGTATGCATAGTCCCTTTAAAGTCAGTTGTTTGGATTCAATTTTTTTCTCTAAGGCAAAGAATTATTTTCTGAAAAACACATACATATATCAATTTTATTTTTTTTATTTTACAAAGCAGTAATCACTTGGAATTTGTTGAAGTATGTTGAAGGAAACAATTTAGTAACAGAATTCAATAATACTGACTTTTTTTTTTAACATAACATGTAAATGGATAATGGCTGAGCTGAAGTATTACGATGGCTAAGAGTGACCAAATATGCTGGAGTA
Organism: Pterocles gutturalis; assembly: GCF_000699245.1. NCBI lineage: Eukaryota > Metazoa > Chordata > Aves > Pterocliformes > Pteroclidae > Pterocles > Pterocles gutturalis. Next base: position 104,936 of record NW_010128801.1, on the reverse strand, counting down.
AAATTGTTACTGTCTTGGATCAAACGTGGTAGCTTTTGACAATATTACACGCTTGCATATAGGCATTATTGAGAAAGTGAGACAGAATTCCATGTGACAATGAGCAAGCCAGAAGTATATAAAATGACTGACTAATGAGGATACATTAAAAACACATTCAAGAAAAATTTTGATTACTTATTCATTAGGGAATATTAAGACAATCAGGCCTGATTGTTTTTGACTCCATGGAGAGAAGTAGATACATTTAAAATTATTTAGTATAGTAGCATTTATTGAATTTGCTAATACAGCTTTGCTGTATTTTGCAGGTATATATGATATAAAAATAAAAGAAAGAGAATTGTAACAAGAGTCAGTGTTTAGAATATTGTTGCTTTACTTAATTCCCCTTTTATAACAGTGATAATTTATGTATTGCAAATTCTGAAGTTGCAATAATTTTGTATTAAGTTGTTCTTTAACTCTTACACCTGTTTCAGTTATGAATCTTATTTTGCAAGCATTTACTGATTCTTATTTCTGTGGGAAGTAAAAAATATGAAGGCCATCCCTCCCAGGATATGTAAACCTTACTTTTTAAGATTCCCTTGTTGCAAAGGTCTACCCACTCTGAAGATAAGATTATATAACTTTTAAAATTGTTTTTAAAAGCTGCCACCCTACTAAAACCCATCTGTTAGTCCCAGTTTATAATGCACACAGTGGTATTTTCCACTGAGAAGATCTGTTGCTGTTATTTTTTTCATTAGACATTTATGTTGTGACATATAGTAGAAAGCATCCACTTGGTCAATATAGACTGATATACTTTCTATAAGCTACTTGACAAAATTATTTCTAAATTCTATTTAAACATGAGCTGGTTATTGCAAAGAAGCAGAAGGAAATGTACCAACATTATACAAATTTTTGTCCCTTCTGTTAGGTAGTTTACCTAGCCAAGGGAAGCTCAGATGTTTAAAATTCCTAACCTATGTTCTGTAGTTATTAAAACAGGTTATTTTTTTTTTTTGTATCTGTGGGTTATGCTGTGCTTCAGTACAGTGTTGTAAAGATTTCTGTGTTAGAGTGATCCTAACAGCAGCTGTGTGGAACTCTACGCAGAATAATTTGCCCAGTAGCATGCTTCACAGCCAACTAAATTAGCCTGCAGCTCCCTGCTGCTGCGATTTGCTGGTGGAAGTGTTGCTAGACAATCCTCCTGTGTGCTGCATAGATGTACCCTGTGAGACAGTCAGCACTTATTTAAGAATATAAAATCTCAAAACATGACAGCCCTTAGTATGATTTAAACTACATGGAGTAAAGTAGAACTAGGGGAGAACCGGTTCATCTAATCTACGTTAAAAACTACCTAATCCTTTTCCACTAGAATGACTTTTCTGGAATATTTAACCAGTCTGTCCAATTATGTATGTGTGTGGCAAATTCCTTGACTATCGGATACTTGCAGGAAAATAGCTTACAAACAAATGTATCTCTCTGAATGCTGTTATGTGTTTAGCTTGCACTGGTGAATCCTAAATGTACCTAATCCTTTTGCTCCAATCTGTCCCATTGTTTACCACAATGACCCTGTATTACTATGTTTTGCAGCACATGTGCTGTATGCACAGATGTTTTCTTTTATTTGCTGAATATATGTTTCCATTTATTCTTACACAGTAAAATCTGGTAGAGTAGAAAAGAACAAATATTTTGTGCATACCCTTCATAACTTGAAATACTTCAGGCTTGTTCTTTCTTAAAGCTTTCTTTTTCCTGACTAAGTAATCCTAGCATTTTCAAGTTTATTTTGTATGTAAATCTTACCACGCTACCAATCACTTCACTCACCCTGCTGTGGACTCTTTCGTCTTGGGTAAATCTCTTTTACATAAGGATCTCAGATGTGGGTGTAGCATTTTTTTCCATGTAAAGTAATTATGATATAAGCTTTTCAGATCAAAGAGCTTGTTTGTCTTTGTGACTATAAAGCTGTATGTAAATTTGGGGTGCTCTGGAAATTGTGAGTAATATTTTGTCTTCTCAGGAATCCTGTTGGCCAACTATGTTTTAATAAATTAATCACAGTAGATTTTTGCATTTTTTTCACAAGGACTATTTTAGTTCAGAGACTCTCGTATGTTGTAGTACTCAATACACGTAACTTGACGACTAACCTCTGTTTAATTATCCTTAGATGAATACCAAAGAAATCTACTAATCTCAGCAGGATTAGCCAGGATCTGAGGACTCTATCAAAACTGATCTTGAGATCATCTTCCCAATATGAAGTATATTTGCTTTAATTAAATATATCTTTTTGTGTATTATTCAGTGCTTTACAGAACCTTCTTTTTCATCCTTATTTGTGCCATTATTTTTTTTTTTTACATTGCTGAGCTGCCTGTGCTGTTGTGGATGCTGTTGCCAGGCCTACATAGCAGAACTCTTGTCTCTTCCATTTCTTCAATACACTCAGTGTCCATCATCCTGTGAGTATGTAATAGTGTATAACACACAGTCCATTTTTAAGCTACAGTCTCCACCTTCGTTTGGGATCTACTGAGAGAATTTCAGTCACTTTTGAAGAATAGAAAGAGAAGATAATGCCATGAGATTTCCACCCAGACAGGTGATTTTGGAATACTAACCTCAACTCTCTCTTTGTCATATTATTACAAATCCAAATCATCAAGACTGACTTTTGCTATTACTAGGATGTCAGTCACTGGAGATGTTTGCCTCAAGCACTGACCTTCCCTAGGGGTCTGCCAAAAATCTATCATGGACTCCTGCCCTGTGTTTCCCTCAGGTTTCTCCTCTCTTCAGGCTTTTCTCCAGTGTACCAGCCAGAATCAGGTTTGTGACTTCTCCCTCAGAAGAGAACAAAAAGTGCCTTTCATTGTGATCATCTTTGGTTCTCTTAAAATTGTCTCCCTATTTGATTAGAGTATCACCAGTAGGGGTGCTGAAATTCCAAAGGTGGGATCTAGCTGCCTTAATGTTCAGTATCGCATGTCACAGTGGATACGCAAGGTGCCTTTTGCATGGTGCTGCCATAGGCTCAGTCATGCCTTCAGGAGCCATGATTAAGGGTCAACAGCTACCCTGTAGTACTGAAAATGACACTGGATGCCCATGCTTGGCAGCTGAATCCCATCATAAGCCCTCAAATCAGTTGCATAGACATCTAGTGCTGTTCTGGTCAGCAGCTGAGACATCGGCATGGGGCTGGCAGATGTGACAAAGGTCTTGGAAAGTTGCGGTGTTCTGGAGTGGCAGTTAGAGGCTAGGCAGGGTGCCCAGAGAGAGACAGGAACTCAGTGTAGAGGCAACTTAATCAAGATCCAAATGCCCTCCAGTATATTGGTAGTGCTAACATTAATGATTGAGAAATGTTTGTGAAACTTTAGTAATTTGTTTGCTTTATCACACTTGATCAGTAAAGTATGTAACAATGAGATCTATAAGGAATAAGAAGTACTTCTCTAACATTTAAGGACGATTAGATTTTAGTTTCTGAAAACATATTTTTGCCCTCTTGAAAAACTAGTTTTGATAGTTTGTGAAAAGCCTGAGATTGAATATGTGGGAGATTTGTTTTTCACAGTCATATGTAGATACTTAGCCTAGGGGAAAGATAACAGAGCTAATAAGGAAAGATGGAGAAAGAATGCTTTAAAATGTACACTTTTGTGTCCTGCAATCTGAAACAAGGAATACATAATTCTAGAACTTTCTGGCTTTTGATGTTTCTGCATTTTACAGAGGTAGGTATTTCTGTAATATTTCTAGAACTCTCACTCTTGTCAGCAGGTACCAATGCAGGTTTGATTGTGTTTTTTAATATACATTGACCTTAGAATAAATGAGTCTTCTACCTACACAACAGGATACAAACAGAAGAGGGGGGAAAAAAAAAAACCAATTTTAAATATATTTTGTATACACCTAAAGTCAACACTGATTTCATGTCTACTCTATCAGTATAAGAATGAAGTAATTAAGCTTGGACCTGACAGTAAAACGTGATGGTCACCGTCCGACAGGAAATGCAAGAGATAAGTGAGAACCATATGAGTATGTCTCTCGGTTGTTTTCTGTAGTGAGGGGAACAGCGTAGTTTTATCCCTGTGGTGTAAACAGAAGATGGAGCCTACTAATCCATTAGAGCTATGTGAACCTCTACAGGATCCAGTAAGGGTTGGAGATAAGTGTAAATGTATGGTTTCATTATGTCATATTCTATGATTGTTTTGAAGTTGAGTAAGTACTCTTAGCAGCAGCAGTCCCAGTTTCCCTTCTTTGTTTCTTCTTCGTAAGAGGTATACAGGTAATGCCAATGGTAAATATTCTGCCATATTTCACAGGGCAAAATGATCACCCATGACGAGATAATGCAAGAGAAAACTTTCTTTAAAAATTGTTTAGTAGCTGAAATTAAAGCATTGCGCCACTTGTTCAGACTACTGATTAATTTCATTTTTATTCTGTCCTGATGGCAACAAGCACATTTATTTTATAACTGACATATAAAAAAGATTGTTTTTGTCCTTAAGTCTTGAAGTAGTTGACCACTCATGACATAGAGTTTCGTTGTGTTCTGTTGGCAGATTTTTTCAGTCCCTGTGAATAAGCTCAACAAGTAGAAAACTAATAGCAGAAAAGTATATTGGGCCACATTTTTATACCTCTATAAAATATAAGATCAGGAGTAATTCAGAGTTAAGGAGCAACTGCCTAATATTTACTCTGCATTAGGTATGCTTGCCCGTGGAATTAATGCAGATCAACAATATGCTATAAATACACACCTTAGCTTTTCTGTAACTTCACTATATATTGAAACTGTTGGCTGAGCTCAGTAGTGTAAGTTTTTAAACTGGGATTAGATTAAGGTATCAGGGTTACTTGACCATGCATGCGTCTGTTTTTACACCAGGGATGTAAGAGTTGAATTATTTACACCAGTTTTGATAATTTATTTTCTTTTCTCTTGGCATCTGTCCTTCCTAAACTTATTATAAGTTTCAGTTTAGTGCCATGAGGGACAATCTTAGAGACTCTTCAGTTTTATTTGCTTCAGTAATTACTTGAGACTGAGCAGTTTCTATTAATACTACTGCTATTATTTCTGTTGATATTGGTGCTCTGCCCAGTATCTCTGGAATATGAACTGTTCACAGACTGAAAAAAGCAGCCTCAGCACTGCCTGTCAATCTTGGACAAAAATAATATTAAAATATAAAAATGTTTTCTTCCTATGGTCGTCTTTCTTTTAATAGTTGATTCCTTATGGATACTGGAATATTTACTACCATGCTCTTTTCTCTGTCCAGAATGATGTTTCCTTTAAGGAATCTCAATAATTTTAACACATCACTTATTTAGCCGTAGATACTTCATAAGAAATAGTGTTACACAGGAGTTATAGATGAAGGCATGTTACTGACTGACTTGTTTATCTGTATTTTACAGGACCTTTAAGACACTATATGATGACTGGCTGAAGAAAGAATTTAACTATTAGGTCTTCAGCTGCCTAGGAGTATGTCTGGAAAACAACATGAAGGTGTGCTTGTATTGCAGTAGATCTGTATGTGCTATGTTGAATCTACCACAGGCAAAAAGAACAGTACAGATGAGCTAGCACAGGAAGCTAAATCTTCTGGTAGTAGTGGTTGTTGAGATGACTGCAGTGAAGTCACTGTTTTAATTATAGAAGACAGGAAAAAGCAGCAGCTTGCAGTTTGTGAGCTTCACGTGGGCAGGTTTTCCTACCAGCCATAGCAAAACCTTTGCCTTCCTAGTGAAGGTTTTGAATTCTACTTCCACCTGCCATGTAGATCAGGCTGCAATGAGACCTGTTGTCCAGTTGGTAGTATTCTGCCTCTCTTACAGGGTGTGTGTATGTGATCCTTTTTTCTAATACTTCTAGAAGAGTCTGAGCTCTTGCATGTTTTATTGAGATCAAAAGGTAGATTACTATTTGACTGATCTTTTCCAGTTAGGCCTTCAACTTCTATAGCATGCTCATTTGCCTGTCAAGACGTTTCAACTGATTGTCGGCTATTCTCCTGCATGGTTTTTGTGTTATATTTAGCACTTAGGTCACAATATGGCAAGCTAATAGTAGTTTGTTACCAATGGATCTGTAGATAATCTGATACAAACATTCTTCAAGGTCTTTTTGATTACTCACTCTTAACCAGCATTCATTTCCAGATGACTAACTCAGTGCTGTATATAATTCCTCTTGAGATTGGCTTTGTCTGTTCAGGTATGATTTTTCTTTTATGTCCTTCATTAAGCCAACAGCAACTTAATGGAATAATAACTGCATTTTCAGTAACACACTTTTACTGAGAATATGCATGCTAAATAAGAAACTGTGCACTGGAGGAGTAATAAAGTGGTGACTTCTGCCTACTCACTTACCACCTGATTTTTCCCCTACTTTAATGTCTGTTCCTTCTGCTCTATGTCATGACAAACAATGTACTTTCTATAAGCTTCATCATTCTGACACCCACTTATCCACCCTCTCTTTCACAACGTTAAAAAAAGAAAAATACATGTTTTACAGCTGATTTGCTTTGCAATTACATTGCACTGAGTTTTTCAAATGTTATGTTATATGATAACATTCAGATAATATGGGGATGTTAAATACAGAGATGCCTCTGTAGCTATTCTCCAAGCAGTATTTTCTTCCTGTGGCATTTAAAGACAAAAATGCTCATCTTAGTTTTGAATTATATTTTTGTTCCCTTATGCAAAGGTAAATATGCTTAAGCTTTTAATTCTATTTATTATTTCTAAAAATATTAGCATTTGATTTTGCTTTTCATATACCCTTTATTATCAGTCTCTTTTTCAACTGGTATATGGGTTTTTCACAGTGAGTCACATTTGGGAATGAGTCATGTGCATATTGATTCAGGCAGACACATAATCCTGTCATTAACATGAGAAATCCCATTAACTTAATTGAAACTATTCATGTGTTTAAATTTCAAGACTCAAAAGAAGTTACCAAATGCCTGCATTTTTGCACAGCCTACATTTGTGTATACCCTTCCTACATACCAGCTTAGGTCAATGCATGTGCCTGTGAGAGGGAAAGGCACCCCTAGAAATACATTTCTGTTCCACAGAGTGTCCTTGCAGCTATATGGCTTGTTGTGTTGAATTCTGTCTTGGGGTTTTATGCTTCAGTGTGCTAAGTTCTTTTTCCTTGGTCAAGCAAAGCACTTGAAGTGCTCTGATGTTCAGTATTTGAAATTGATACTGAGTGTGCAAACAGTCTGATTTATGAGTATTGAGTACATGTTCAAAGTTAGACAAGTTAAACACAGGTTCACTTTATTTTTCTCTCTTAACATTAGGTAAAATAAATTTGGAAGGCAATTCAATCCTTTCCCAAACACAGATATTAGGATGGAGTAGGTAAATGGTGGAAGTGCTTATATTTCTATATGTTAAAGCCAACTAGTTTAATCCATAGATTAAACAAATATCTCATATTAAATGCTTAGCTTTCAAACAGTTCCAACTCGTTTAAAAGAATGATGTTCTAAGTGCTTTTTTGAATCAGGACACTGCAAATTGCAGCTTCAAGCAGCTAATACTTCATCCTGTTAGTTTCACACTGAAAAACAAATGCTGTATATACTTCCCAAGATACTTAAAAATGAAAATTCTATAGGCCTCCTCTACTACATCATTCTTAACAAATACCTTCTTATGGTTAAATTATAATTAGTAAAAACACTTAGTGCTCCATTTTCTTCAGTTTTTCAATTTATTGAATTCTTGAATTTTTTGTCATTTGAAAATCTTTGCCCACATGACAAAATTGAACAGGAGTTAGAAAAGAGTGAAGATTCCTACTGGAATGCATTGAGGTGTCTTTTGCTTTCAACTTATGATATACACACAAAATATCAGAACACTAAATATGAGCGTCGTAGTAGTGGTTTTTGTGTATAGATGAAATACTCTTCATGCGATTACCACACGCAGTTCAAAAGCTTTTATGTTTATTGAAAAAGCAATTAGACAAGATCAACCTCTTTATTAATGACAGTCCATTTCTGGGCTATTTTTTCTTTTATGGTTATTTTTTAGCAAATGAAAAGCTATCTTAAATCTTGAAAAATACTAATGCCTTTATCGATGGGGAAAAATAGTATATTTTTTCAGCTCATGCATGGTATTTTCTGATTAATTAATAGCTTGTTAGGTTTTTAAATCCTAAAACTTTTGTTGTATCCTATGTATGTATCCTTTTATGAGTAGTGCAAAGATTCTGAATTGTTCTAATTGTCATTATTTATGTTGCATGCAACGATGAATTAAAAAATTGAAATATATGTCCCTGCTTTGAATACACATTCACATGTACTCATTCATTTTATAATCTCATTTTAACATCAAATTTTGATTTTATTCAGTGAGCATTGTACTTGCCATCTAGTTCCAGGGTGTATTTACTGCAGACTGTCAGATCCTGCTCTGAAGACAGAATGATTCATTTCTGGGGTGCTTGTCATGACAGGTGTGTCAATAGCACTTGCTCACTGAGGGGCAGTAACTACACAGTCACGTACTTTTCATCACATGTGAATTAATCACATTTGCCTGAAGTTAATACATTTTACTGTTGTTCCATATAGTCAATTACCATGACTCTGCTGACTTCAAGTTACAGTAATTTCTTCCCAAGTTCAGACATTATTGTTCTTGAGTTCAAAGCATGTGACTGCTTCAGACAAGTTTGGCTTTTTTTATAGCACCCCAGTCAGAAAATACTATCACATGCAGCTTGGCTGCTGTGCAGTGGTGTAGAGGTCAAGATTCTTCCTTTCTAGGACTGCTAGAGCTTGGATTTTCAGAGCACTTAATCTCGCATACCACTGAAAATGGTCACAGAATATCTCATGCTGATTCCTGATGTAGCCTGGTGCTTGTGCAAACAGGTTCAGTATAGCCAGGAGATCAGGAACACAAACTGAGTGACCATCTCAGAGAAGTTTAAATGACATACTTATCATTCCACAGGGATTATGGCAGGGGCAGGTGCAGAGTACACTTCTGCAACATTCAGCTGCTTTAGGTACCAGACCATCCTTGTTCTCCTTGTGTTCCCTTGCTTGAATATGGGAGGTGCAATCAAACTCTAAGCAGTCTCAGTGAATGAAATGATGAAAGAACTGTAAATCAGGAACATATTTGTGAAATAATGGCTGCAGATGTGCAGTGTAAGGCGAAGGACAAGATAATGAGGATGGGAAATGGAAAAACACCAAGCAGGGAGAAAGCATGCAGGAAAGGTGTCCTTAGGCCACCAAAACACTTCACTGTTGTTCGACTGTAAGACATAGCATGTGTCTTGTAAATAAGGCTCCTACATGTCAGGATCCTTACTGAATCCCAGAAGGGTACATTTGGTTAATGTAGGGAACCTGCTGTGGAAAAATAGTAACTGATGGTGTTACATTTCATGCCCAAATGCTGCTTTTTTTCTCTTTTGCATCCATCAGGCATTTTCCCTTGGGAGCAGCCTGGGCAGCAGCAGGGGGAGCACTGAGAGCACAGGAACACTCTCCTGGCTCTGCGGTCCCTGGCTTGGCTGCCACAGCTGCTGGGAACAGCAGCAACAGAGAACAACCTGCTCATCCTTATTTGTAGAGGATATTCAGGAACAGTTTCCTGCTCTATCAGTTCTTAGCATAATCTAAAATTAGAATATTAGACAATAGAACTGTATTTTTTTACTTGGATTTCATGACATAACTACATATACTTTGGGCCAGGCAAAGGAAAGGTAGAGACACGCCTCTGCAATCCAGTGGATAGGATAATATGAAATGTTTGCATGGTCCTATGTCTGACATGATTTTTTCAGAAGAAACCTCCTACTGACTTCGTTGTTCCAGACTGGGTGGTAAGAATTTAGCTTATCAAATGTCTGGTTGCTTTCTACCTTCCATAAGGAGATTGCCTTCCGGATTTCATCTTTGCTGCTCTATTTCAAAAAGCATGTTTTTTTTGATATGTGATATGCTACAAGAAAAAAGAGCAGTTAACATTAGTGTCTGGAACTATGATGCAATAGCAAATAGTAAAGGTCTTATTATTTTGTATCTTTGACAGTTTTTCTGGTGCTATCTTGCTCTGATGGATACTGTCTGAAAGGGTATTTGCAATACTTCTGTAAATGATAATTATGCAAAAACAAAGATATAAGTAAAGAAAGGTTTTTATGTTTGGTTTTAAATTTTACTCGTCTACTACAGGAAAACCTCCTCTGTATCCTGAAACAAGGGAGTTAAATCCCATTTTGCCTAGCAATGGCTGCTTACAAATGTCAAGGCAGAAAGCAGACCAGTTTTCATTAAAAACTGAGAAAAAGAGGGAATAAAAGGAAATAAGAGGTTTTGTATGACTTACTGTATTCATAGAGAAAACATGTCTAGATAATGAGGTGATATGGAAGTCAGGAAATCAACATCTGTAAAAAGGAAGGCCAAAGCTTTGTGTATGTTTTATGCATGACATAAAGCTTCTTGAGCTGTGAACTTGGTGGCTTTAAGTAATAGTTAAGATTAAAAGTACTCCCTTTTTCTTTTCTTATTGACTTTTAAGAGTGGAACAGACTTTCTCTGTGCCTTTTTTTTTTTTTTCCTATCTGTGCTCATAATTGTCTGTTGCTAAGTATTGGCCTGTTCTCTTAGAACATGAGAGAGATGTCAAGTTATTGCGATAGCCAATCTGATGTACGTACATATACTGGGAGAACAAATAGCCTGTTTACAGAATAAGGTATCCTTCATTCTAATGTATCTTACTGGGCAAATTTTGCCTTTTGTGTAGACGGAGATATCAGAGGAAAACTTCATGCCTAAATTTGCAAAGGCATAATCGAAATGCTCATCAGATATGAAAACCAAAGGTGATGCATCAGGCCCAGTAGAGTCCGAGGAAAACTTGCCACTAATTGTAATAGTCCAATGTCCTTATGGTAGATCTTACTGCACCCTTACTGCTGTGTTATCATTCTCTCCTTTTTTATATATGGAGAAACTGTATTGTTAGTCTCTACTGATATAAGCAATTTTTAATACTTAATTCAGTGTTCCAGTAAAAAAAACAGAACTTTTGCTAAATCTTTTATTCTTTATCAATGTATTGTTGTTTCCCTACCAATTTTTCCTTTTTATATATTATATCTAATATCTTTTAAGGTTTTCTGTCTGTTTTGTTTGAGGATATATGATGTGTGTATACTCGTATCTGTTCTAGCTGAGGCAGAGTTGGCCTTTCTGAAGCTTAATATTACAGTTTATGTTGACTTCACCATTTCATAATGTCAAATTCAATTAATTGAGCAACTAGGAGCTAGGTGACATTTTCTAACTACGTTTACTTTTTTGAGCCAGAACAGTAATGAATAAAAGGTTCTCAATTGTGTCTGTTTTTCTGTACATGGCAGAAATATCTTCCTCTCTCTTTATTTATGTCTTTTCTTCTGAGAAGTGGGCATAAATAACCTTGGTTTCACTAAAACTCTCCCCACAGGGCTATTTCAAGGCTTCCCAGCAGCACATACAGAATTAGATTTTCATGTTCAAAGGATCTGTGAGGAGGCAAAATTAAATTATACAACAGAACAGAAAAATGAGGGAGTTCTGGGAAAGGAACGAAGGCTGTGGGAGAATAGCAGGAAACTGGGTGGTCTGGGACTTTTATGAGCTTGTGTGACAGTCTGAGCTCTGTGGATTGATTGTAGATCTCTCTGTATCTCACCTGTCTCCTCCAGGTGCATTCCTCTTTGCAGGGTATGCAAACCCAGTCTACCCGACTTGGGAGACTTCTGACTCCCCTTTCTCTCACGAAACAATTAACTCCTCCATTCCTCTTTGCAAATGTGGTTCTCTCCCCACAGCAGCTCACACTTATCCCTTTGTGCCTGTTGTCTGGGAAGAACTGGGCTTCTGGGAGTAGGGTTGGGTGAGAAAGGTGATAGCAAGAACTATTTCTTAACCCTTCTTATACACATCTCCCAATGCTTCCTTTTTAGTGCTTTATCAGTAGCAGAAATCTGGACAAGACGACAGAAATCAGTCATTAAGTATAAAAAGAGACAACCCTACTCTGTGGTATTCTGTAAATTAGCCTGTATTATGTAATTCATACCTGGATTGTCATCTTGTGTAAGAGTACTAGTCTATTTATTCCAATAATGTGTCTAATGATCTCTGACATCGACTGGTCCTTTTTTGAATGATCAGATTTGCCTATGTAATATTCCCCACTTCTTCTCATTCATGTTGACAACATTAATTTAAATTTGTGTTATACCCACTCAATCTTAGGTTATTTATATAAAATACATATAATAGAAATAATACAACTGTCATTCTCCTTGTGTATTTTTTTTCTGTTGTCCAATAATATTTTTGCTATGATTTTTTTCTACTCTGTTTCTGTAGTGGCTAAATACTCACATGTTCTCCCTTGAATGATTCAAATGTATTGAATTTCATTGTTCTTTAGTTTTGTTAAAAAAATCTCTGATATTACGTGTGTGTATTTTTTATCTTTAAAGGGTGCATTAACTATACTTCTTTTTTGTGACTTTTGTCTTCATTCACTTACATTGGCTTGTAAGGTCGCAGCTGATGTGTGATTCCTGCTTTCCTGTGTGTAGCATTGTTGCAGTTCTTTGCATTTTGCTCCAGGGGGCAAAAAGCACTTTATTCACTGGTACAACAATTGTGAGATTTAAAATGTAGATGTAGGGCAACCACCACGGAAGAGGGCATCATAAATAGAAGGGAAAGACCTGTACTCTGCTTCCTTTGTCTATGCTAATGCATAGCAATAATAGTCCTTCACGACCCACACTCTGCAGACTTAACCCAATCCTTTTAATAATCTGTGTAGGAATATTGGTTGCTACAGCAACGCATTCTGTGGTACCACTTGACTGTCAAAATAACTTCATGAAGTATCATACTAAGAATGTTTTAGGAATTGAGTTTTAGAATAAAAAGCAAATAAATCCACTTAACTTTAGAAGATATAGCTAGATTCATTAATTCTGCAACAAGGGAACAACCATTTTCTGACTGAGGAGGATCAGACTAGTAGTGATGGATGCGTCATGTTTCTCATTGTTGGTGAGGGAGCTGAAATAAAAATTAGAAATATTTTTTTCTGCTTAAATTGAGGGTATGCTAACCACATTTGTTTATAAGAGCACCAGAGTCAAAGGTTAAATGATCCTCAGATGTTACAGAATTTGAGTTAGTTACCTGTCTGTGCAGCGCCTTTGCTTCTCTTACAGTTTCCATCAGCTTTTGTTTGTCTTCAGAACTGCTGCTGTTTCTCCACTTCTTTTCCCCGCCTATTTTTCCTTCACCTCTGCGTTCCCTTTCTTGCAGCAGTCTCCACACATTTCTTTATTCTATTGGGTAAAATAATCTGCAGTTAAGTGAGGAGTTTGGGTTTTATTCATATGGGCTTCATAGCAGTGCTTTAGAGCCAGTGTTGCCACCAGATTAATAGATGTGGTCAGCCATTGTCTCAAACAGCATTATGTTGGTCGGGCAAAGATCCAGCCACTTCTGAAAGAATGTTTAAGACAAACAAGCATTCCTAAAGACAGAATGTATTATCTGAATATCAAGTAGGCTGAACAAACAAATGTAAAGCAGGCTAGGACAGCTATTATGTATTCCATTTTAAATATGGAGAAAGAATTAAGATGTGAGTAAAACTTAGATTTGTTGTTGTTGTTGTCATAATTTTTTTTAACATGAGATTTTAACAATAATTCATTACTGGTTTAACTTTCCTCCTCCTTCTGCAATCAGTAGAAGTTGCCACTGCAATTCATTCACTTGGGGTGAACTATCTTGCATTGCAAAATAACATAAGTGAATGGGAACTGTCCACTCTTCCTGTTTCTGGCTGTTATAAAAAATTAGTATACTGGTTTAAGCAAAAACCAGCATTATTCCCTTATCACTGAGACCAATATGGAAACCTTAACGCTAACAACTGAATGACTTTTTCCTCTCTTCCAAACAAAGAATATAGGCCATTTTAAAATATTTTTTTTTGCCTACAAAATAACCTAACACGTTTATTATTGCTAAATATAAGAATTGATACCTCATATTTTGATTGAATTGATCTTTTTTTTCTGCAAAAACCTTGGACTAATCCAGGCAAATGTAATAAAGTTCTACTATTCTTTTCTGAACGCAACAGATGACTACTGAAGCAAGATCCCCTTAGCTTATATTATTTCCTTCTTGGGGATAGTATTTTTTTTAATAAATGGTAGTATTAATTATCTTGGGATATCCTAACTTAATAATGTTAAAGCAAATTTTAAAGCAAAATAAAATAGAAATTGCTAATTACTCGATAATGAAGAAAATAAATGCATATTTTTTAGTGTATGATATTACGTTCACTCATATTTGAAGTATAGTTGCAGATAGAGCAATACGTGCCTTCCTTGCAAAGAGTGATTTTCATACAGCAGATTGACAGTTGAATAGTTACTTGGTATTAAAATAGTGGTTTATCTTTTGGAATGTATAAATGGGTATCTTTTAAGATCTTTAAGTAAAATGTTTCTTTACAGTGTGTAACTCTTAAGTTTGAAAGTACTGTTTCTTTATGCACAGAGACCTTCTTCAACGTGTTTATCACCAAGAGAGGAAGAAGAAGATGATGCAGGTGAAAATACTTGTGGCCCTTCAGGTTTGTGGGAGGCATTGACACCTTGTAATGGATGCAGGAACCTTGGATTTCCCATGCTTGCACAGGTATATGTTTACCTTTTCATCATAAAAGAGAAGAGCTGCTTGATCTCTTCTCTGACTTACCTCTTACAGAAATTTTAATTCTCTTCATAATTGTTACCTTTAGTCTTCATTTTAACCTCAAAATACAGTTTTAAAATTAAATGCAAAGGTTTGGTCATCCTGCTGTAATACTATCCAGATGAGTTTAATATTGAGACTGATGTTTATTACCCCCATTTTAGACAGATAGTTTTTATTATACATAGCTTTTTCTTCTGATTCAGTCTGGAAAGAAATTTTGAAGTCACATAGTTTCTTCTGGGATAAGCTACTTTCTTCATAGAATTAATTGAGGACATCATGTATAACTCAACTGATGTAAGAATATAGACGGAGACTTCTCTTTGAACATTACGTAAGTTAAAAAAAAAGTCCCCAAACATTTTCAAATGCTCATAATAATATAGAGGAGAATAAATAAAAATGGGTAATATACTTAGGTCTAAGTCCCAACAATTCTCAGTGCAGACTAGCATGCAGTATCCAGCAAGGCGTGCTAACAGCTGTGTCCTGAACAAGTGATATTGTATTGCTACAGAACAGGATGATGCTTTTTGCTGCTTCTGGGTCTCCCTTGTTCTCTCCCCCCACTATAGTTTAGTACTCTGATTTCTGTAACATTTTTCCTGCGCTTTTCTTGTAGTACTGAATGGAGGCCTGACAAATTTCTGTTTAGAAGTGTCTGGTTTTTTCAGTTGCATCCTTACTTGGCACTGCATTTAAATAGCTTTGTCAGATTCTTGTGTACCAAATTGGAATTCCATATCCTGTCTCACCACACTTCACACACTGTTGCTTTCATACTGTGACTGTACGTTTTATTCCCTTTAGTCCCATGGGACTTGCACCTGTTTGAAGTCAACGCTAAAGCTTCCACTGCAGTCAGTGGAAACAGGATATGGCAACTAATGTGCTTGAATAACAATGAGTACTGCCCTATCTTTTTATAAGGAGCTCTTATATTCCTTTCCCCTTTCACTAGGTGTTCTCTACTTTGTGCTATCTATTATTTTAGACATTTGGCAAGGTGCAGAACTGTTGGAATTATCCTGATTTACAATAAGAGTGCTTTAGTTACTGATTCCTCATTTTTAAGAATTTATTTCCAAAAAATATTTCTTAAATGGAACTTTTCTAGTTTAAATATGTATCACCTATGGTTTAATTATTGTTAAACTTTCCTATGATGAACATACATGCCATTTTGGAGTGATTTCCTAGTTTTAAAAAACATTTTTGTTTTCCTTGGTTTTTTTTTTTAATGTAAACCATATGCAAAGTGTGTTATAAAATTGAGGAATGCATTTGAAAAATAGAATACAGTTAGCTTTAGTTGGTATCTCCGTCCTTTTTACAAAGAGAGATTCATTTCAACAATTATGTAAGTTTTAAGATGGTGACTCCCGAGTTAGTTTTATTTGTACTTAAATTTTAAACTCAACCTTACAATATGTCATCTTTATTGCTCTGAAAACTAATAAGATTTTTAATTATGGATACAAAAAAGAGTATATTTATTCTACGTTCATTCATGAAATGACAGATCATCTTTCTATATTGTTTCTCTTTGTAAAATTTGAAGACAGAGATAGTTTTAGCTTTTTGTTGTTTTTCTTTTTTTGGAAGAAAGGAAAGAAATTAAGTAGTGAAAAGTCTACAAATTGCAAGCCAGTGAATTCCATTTATAAAGTGTTGCCATCACTGTGTGCAGTCTTTCAAGCTGTTAGCTAATCTGTTGGATCTTTCACATTTACTTCTGAATGCTGCAGAGAACATCTTGTTCTAAGGGATCAGGAACACAAATTATTTATTTAAATTTTTAGACTCAGAACAGTATCTTGAATTGGTTTAACAAGTTACGATAGATACAATCTGCAACAGCATATTTTAGGTAAAAGTACAAAAATATGTTTCTGATACTCATGCTAGGAGGCTAATGTATCAGAAAATGCAGACTTCATCATGAAGAAGCAGTGAGATAAGGGTACTTGACATCATGTCTTAAAATCCATACTCTACTAAAGATCCCAAAATAGGGTCTGTCAGTTCTCTTGAAAACAAATGACAAGTTCATGTTCCCAGGTGTCTTCTAGTTTAAAATAGATTTTTTACAGTTATATAAACATACTATGCTTACACATCAAAGGAGAACAAACATAAAGATTGATTCTTGGTTTATGTACACAGTCAGAGGTACAACGGTAAAATGAAAGTGGATTTTAGGTGAGATTATGACAGTGTCCATCTGTGACCTAATGAGCTAACAGTTT
>NW_010128801.1:10125-87772 GCF_000699245.1 Pterocles gutturalis | reverse complement strand
AGAGCGGTTATCTCCTTGACAAACTTGATTTCTTTATTGCAGTTATGGAAAAAGGCTTGGCTGGAGGTAGTTCTGACATGCAGTATGTAATTTCTGTCTGTACTGCGCTGGGAAGTGCCATTTTAGAAAGGGCTACTATGGAAATTTCTCTGTAAATTGTTCTGCCGATATAATTTAAAACCTAACATAGCAGTAAGACAGGTATTCTTAGAATAAGCAACAGGGTTTTTTTACAGTCTCACAATTGCTGAAGTCCTGGAAGAGCTTGATGGAAAATCTTTGTGTCTTGTAAAATTTCAGGGTTTTAGAAAGTGCCCCATTCTGCCGCAGAATGGTGTAGAATGGCCAGCTTCATCCACCCCCAAAATAAGAAAAAGAAAGAGCAAGAAGACCGAGCTGGATTTTGGGAGACTGAAATTTAAATGCCTTTTCTTATTTTACCAGAGAGTGAATTCCATTTGTAGGTTATGATTTATGGTTAGTGTGGGGCTATTGCTTTTTCTGAAATTAATCTTTTTGGGCAGAAGTTCCATCCTTGGTAAAACTGATATGCACACTTTTGTGAAAAATGTTGACTTCTACAAATGGGTATTTTATTTCTGAAAAAAAGCCTTTCTTAGGAAATTCCAGATTCTGTATTCCCTGTCTGACAGTCAGTACAAAAGAAAAACCTTTTTTCTACCTGTGTAACTGAATGATTATCTTCTACATATTCCAGCATTTCAAAAAATCTTAAATAGCAAGAGAGTAAATACAGTTTTGAAAACTTTCGAAGATATAAAACCAAAAAAGTTCTATGCATTGTGCTTCTACAGTGCCCTTATTCTAACATTGCAGGCTTCACTGGAAGCAGTTTACTCCACAATGACGTGTCTGTTAAACTGAGACAAAGCTTTTATAAACGGTGTGATAGTACTAGTCCCTCTTCCATGGATCTACAGTTCATGTAAAATCTTCCTAGTGTAACTACCAAGATTTTAAATGCTTTAATGGTTGCATTTCTTAGCCATCATAAAAATATGATACTAGTGAACGTTATTCCTGTCCAAGAACTGGAATAAAATAATGTGAAATTTCATATATAGTTTTCTCTCAGACTAGCCACAAAAATCAGAGTTATGTGACAAAGTATAACATTTAGCTGGAGAGATCTCACTATGCTGTAGGTAAGCACTGGGAAGAAAACTGAGATGTGATCTTTAAATATATTTTTGAGAAATGCCTGCTAGTGATAAAAAAAGCTGGAAGCATTGTAGTGTCATTACTATTGACCATCTTAAATGAGAAAGCTTCAGTCAAGAGCCTGATAATTCAGCTAAAAATAGAATAGGGAAGTATAGAGGTAGAAATAGCATAATCAGCTTAATATGTACATGAGTAGTTACAGTTATTAGAATGTCCAGAAAACACAAGCTGCCATGACAGAACTCTGGAGGTAATTGGGTTGATACTCCAGGTTCATTTATGCTCTTCTTGAAGGAATGATAACAGCACAGATAACGATAGCAGTGAAGGTTTAGGAGCAGGGGCTTTAGCACAGTGACTGACCTTGACAGCAAACCTGCCAAGAATACTAGCTGTAGAGTCAGACTGTAAGACTGTACCACCAGATTGTCTGCAGTTTGTAGATGATAGTGATAGCTGTACTATAACTGCAGATACACAGGTACAGCCTCGCTAGCAGTCAGACCTTCAGTTACTGAGTACGTGTGCCACAGATCCTGTTTTTCAACCTGTATCACTCCTGTAGTTGTAGTGGGAGACTGACTCCTCTGAAATCCAGCCTTCAACTGATTTTTCTTCCCAGTCTGAGTTTCCCTTGCCACTGCGTATCTTCTCCATGCAAGTCTGTCGTTGTTGTCTTATTTTGGTTCAGGCACTTTGCTATGTCACATTGCCTTTGGTTAGTGAACAGAGTTCAGTTTCTGTCCTCACAAAGGCACGAACAGTGAATTTAGGTTGAGTAAAGATTTACCCCTTTATATTTTTGGTGAAAGGAGTTTGAATTCTGGTCCCTGCTCTATGTTTGTATATGTTTATGACAGTTTATGTGGACTGCCGTAAGCAGAAGACTACAAAGTTATGGTCATGTTTGGGTGCTGATTTTTCCATCTGGTCAAATTTCAATTTGTATCAAACTTTTTTCAGCATAGTAAAAGGTTTGAAAATAACCGCCTATCAGAAATCCCTATAATCTAGTGATAGGGTCTGTTCATGTGGATTTCTGAAAAAAAAAACCAACCAACCAAAACAAAACAAAAAACCTGAAATTTGACCGTATCTCCTGTGAGTACTCTAATTTCTGAATTATTTTGTGCAAGATAGGCACTTCTACCAGTCTAGATTAAAAGTAAAAACAAAACACCTCTCCACACACCAACATAGCTGGCTGTTTCCACTGTATTCTGGAAGAAGCCTGTGATGGGTTTGCCCTTGTCTGGGGGCCAAACCACACACCCACTCACCCAATTCCCCCCAACCTTAGGATAGGGTAGAGAATTAAAGGGGTAAAGGGAAAAAAGGACTCGAGGGTTGAGATAAGAACAATTTAATAACTAAACTACAATAATATTGAAAATAATAGTATATACAAATATACAAATGAGTGATACACAGTGATACTGCCCCCCCCCACCCGATGACCAAGGCTCAGCCTGTTCCCGGCTAATGATCCTGGAGCAGGGAGAGTCCCGAAACCGCACTCACGGAATGGAGATAACAGTCTGAGCGTCACAGACGGGGGGCTGACCGGGGTGGGTGGGGAGGGAAGACCTTGGGAGAGGGACCACCTGGAGCGAGATGACCCGGAGCAAAAGAGATCTGGAACCAAAAAAGGGCCGATCTTCTGGAGGGTCCTCACCTATACACTGGGCATGATGTGTATGTTATGGAATAGATTATTGGCCACTCTGGGTCTCAATCCTGAACCTAAGATCAAATCCTGGGCTAGTAACTGGGGCTGTGCTCCCTCCCAGCTTCTCCAGTCTGCGGACAGCCAGAGAAGCTGAAAGACCTTGGCAGCCGTGTAAACATCACTTTTTATCATCTTTCTTCTGAACACAAATCCAAAACACAGCCTCTTGCTAGCTATTATGAAAAAAGTTAACTCTGTCTCAGCTTAACCCAGGACAAAGCCTCATCCAGTAGGGGTGTGATGCATTCTAGGTAGAGGAAGATCGCAAATTCCCAGGGAAGGCAGTGTGCTTCTACCTTGATAGTTCACAAAGGTTCAAGGCCATTTTAGTCTGTCTTGTTTTAATGCAAACTAACATGGACACGAAGTCATTAAGAAAACTTCGAGATATGCTGACATGAAAAAGCTGGTCCCAAACTGCCCTAGCACAAGCATCTATGCACATCTTGTATGTGTATAGATGAACTATGCCAAGTTCCGCCCCTTGATAGAGAAACATTCAATGCACACTGATCAAAAAACAAGACGGAATGAAAACTACAGAATTTCATGTTTGCTGCTTTAGTCAAAGGGAAAGGTTTTAGTATGTGGATATTACCAGGGTGCACTGAGGGCTCATGGCTCCTTGGGGATGAAGGCATCAGGAGCCATGGGGTGTCCCTGGGGTGGCAGGGCAGGTCCTCACCAGCTAGAGCTTGTCCCACCATCCCCTGGGAGGGAGTAGAGCAGCTGGGGACAGGCCTGAGCTCACTGCATCAGGCAAGTTCATGGTGCTGAGGCAGATCCAATGTCAAGCAGAAAGTCAGTCCATATGTTGGTGTCAGGATCAGGCCTGGTGAGGTTAATTAGGAACCAAGAGCAGATCACCAGGATGTCCACAGTGATGAAGCATTTCTGAAGCTGAAGCTGAGAAGTCAGTCTGCAAGGCAGGGTCCAGATCACTGGGGTTGTTGACCCAGATGTGCCAGTGGGCACAGGTGTGGTAAAGTTAGAGATGGCCACTCCTGCAGCTTGTCTCAGGCAGGAACTGAGTGCCTAGGGCTGAGCTGGAATGGAACTCCTGTGCCTATGGGCACGGGTGTGGGTAGGAGCCCCAGGTGAGGCTGTTCAGGGACAGTAAGACCTATTGCTGCACTCAGAAGCGTGACAAACACTAGTAAAAGCAATAGCATACATAACTACCACATTTCAATTCAGCTTCCAGTTTATTTGACCTGTTATTACAGAAAAGAAGAATAAGACCAAGAAAGAACACTTACTGATGTACTAGATTGCTTTGCATGTGCTTCATTTAGAGATCATCCATATATGTGTGTGAACATATTTCGTAGCTGCATGTCTTGGCTGGCATTTGTATAGACAGAGTATTCCACCACAGGATCATTTCCTGAAGATTCCCAATGCTGCATGCTGCAAAAGATAGGATTTGTAAACACCCATGTCTGCTTGTCTCAAAATGGTCTAGCTGTGCAGTACCAAAGTACAGGGACAACACTGGTAACAGTAGGGCCTGGGCTATGCAGAGTGCTGTGCCTGCAAGACTGCTCCTGGCTCTCACTCTTGCCTTACGGGGAAGACAGAACCTTAACTTATGGAATCTCATTATATTTAAATGTGAAATAAGCATTAAGCAGCCCAGGTCTGGAGGTAAAGATACTGGAATACTTCAGCCATTTTCCCCATAAAGACTCCTTGTGGTAGAAACTTAGAAGAATGAACAAAGGCTAGCTCCAGTCTCTCTTACTTTGTCCAAACGTAGATTTAGGAAAGTAGTAGCAAGTAATATGAATAAAGATCAGTTTGGCAAGGGCATTTGGTTAAGGGCCCCAAGATAAGGAAGAGGTAAGAAGTATGGTAAGTAAACATAGAGCCAATAGTAAAATTTTTTCTTGGTCTTAATCTTCTGTTCTGCAGTGTAGATTATTTTACTGTTCAGGTCCTAATGTATTTATTTTGCAAAGTTTATCAGTACCCACATACATACATACTCAAATTTTCTTTGGAATAAAGCAGTAACTCCAAATGTATGAAACTCCATAGCTTTCATTCCATTTTCTTTTTCATGGATTGTGTGCTTTAAATATTTCTCTGCTAAGGGGCAAACAGGTCCTGATGTACAGAGATAAATGCAGGGCTGTCTGCAATGTCAGAGAGATGAGTGGTGCAGAGTCGTGTGTGATCATAGCAATATTATCAGTTTAAAGCAAGCAGTCTGCACACCTTAATCTTGACAACCATGCTGGCATATTTTCCTAATTGTGATATAAAGTAATTGTGAGATAAGGTAGGTTTAGCTATGTCCTGTTTAGGAAGCTGCTGGATCAGCTTGACTGTCTCTTGAATTAAGTGTTGTATGTAGAACTTAAAAATCCTGACAGTTATTCCCTATGTTTGACGTGATGGGCAACCAGGAACACCACATTTGTCTACTACAAAATGAGAGTAACATCTCTAAATAAAATGGTGCAATTGCTATGGAAAAACTGAACTTTGATTTAAAAGCCTTAAGTATAAATCTTCATGTTGCCAGGAAGCATGGCTATTTACAAAAATAAATACAGATATGGGAAGTTTACTTAAATATTTAAAGAAGCACTATATTTCTATCTTAATGACAGATTTTCATCTTTTTAGAAGTCGTGAACTTCTGGGACACCTTCAAATGTACTTTTTAAGTCTGATCTGTATTCTGGTTATACAACTCCAGGATTTCTTGAGGTAGGACCTCTAGCAACTTTGTCACAGGTTCTCTTATGGAAGAGAAATTTCCCAAAACAATGTCTTTTCTTTAGAGGGAGGGAAGAGAAAGTGGACTCCTGACTACATTTTTAGGAGATAAACTATATATAATACTGTTTTTTTTATCAGTATAGGCTGTGATAGGCATATTTAGAGTCTGATGCATCAGTTAATAGGGTTATGCTTTTCATGTCCAACTTCCAGAAGATCATCATGTCTGTACCTCTTTTTATAGAATTTTAAAATGTAATTTTTAATGGGAAGGAATTTTATATAGTGTTTGTAGTGTAGATGTGGGTTAAAGTTATTCTATAGCAAGCCTGAAATTAAAAATTATTACATTGCAATTATGTTTAGAATTGTAAAGGCAGTTCTGGATACATGAGAGATGAATAAGGAAATTAAATAAGGAACTAACTCAGTTTTCACATAGAGATCGAGCCTATTCCTAAAAAATGTCTGTACTGATACTGTCTGGAGAGAGACAACATGACTCCATCTTGTCTCCTTCTGGAGAATTTTAATATTGGGAAATTTATTTGGCATTATTTGTTTTCATTTTAGCATATGCTTCTAGTTTGAACTCCTATTTTCAGTTGCCCCTAAAAATTTTCTTAGATTTTTGCGCTCAGTGCGAGTGTCATAGTAACTCTTTGAACAGCTGAGGTGCAGAGGAGGGAGTGTAAAAAAGGGAATGTTTCTTCTTTAATAAATGCAGAAAAAACAAAAAGCATATTTTTAACTAAACATTATTGGCTAAAGTATTTTAACAACTTGGACCCAAGAAATGGTGTCATCTTTCTCTTCGCTAATAACTTTACCTCTCAGTGCATTCAGTGAAAGTACGTTTCAAATTAGACTGGTAAAGAAAGAGATTTGGCTAATATTACTTGGTCTTGACGTTCACCAAAATTAGAAATAGAAGGCCTTGTGGCATTATCTATGATTCTATGATTATCTATCTTATCTTGTTTAGTGATGTACTGATTTGACGGGTGATGAAATAGACATGGTGGAGATGGGATTATTCTCCAGGGAGGACCACCATTAGCCAGGAAAATTTTGGCATGCAGTATACCTGGAACATGAATAGCTAGAGTAAGAATGTTATTTTATCTATAATATTTTATTATAGTTTCTAACCTTCAGTGAAAAATATGATTTTTTTTTTCTCTTCTTAATTTATTACATTAAATGATGAGTTTACTTACATGAGGTTGCCACTCTTGATTTGCAGTGTTGTCTTTTCTGCAGTAAGCTGGAGTTTTATTGGTAATTTCAGGAACATGCCACCCACACACTGAAGCAGCTACTGAAAAGTGCAATATGTATTCTGCCTAGAAAGAATCAGCAGGTGATGATTATATTTTTTTGATGAGAAATAAGTACATTGAAAAAAAATGTGGCTTATTTTAGTGCTATGCTACACTTTCCGATTGTGTTTTAAGGAAGGAAGCTGAGCATTTTTTCTTGCATATAGTATGTAGCTTCTTAATTGCCAATGTAAATTTGCAGTTGTCCATGATTTCAGGTGTCTCATGGCAAATGCATTTCTGCTGTACTAGTTGTACAATATAGACACCATGACACAGGTATGTAATGTAACAAGAGATGTTGTAATCTATTAATCCTTGGGCATTTTTGTAATTGACTGGACAAGGCCCAGAGTGACCTTTAAGGTAGCTCTTCTTTGACTGAAAGTTTGGACAAGGTAACTTCCAGAGATCTCTTTCATACAGTTATAAACATCTACATTCTATAATTTTTTGGTAAAAATCCCATATGTGACCTCAGATGAGCTGATTTCTTGAAAAATTTAGAACTGACTCAATTTTCTTCAGTTTGATATTACTAAAATTACTGTTTGTGTAAGTATCACTATCCCTGTCCAGCACTATCTAAATCTGGGCACCGCTGGTCTGTGTTGTCTCTTGGTGTGATCATGAAACACCAAAATTAAATAGAATGAGATAAAGAAGAGAGGTGTCTAACAATACTGGAATTGTTGATATATGTCAGAAATAATCTGAAATATTGATGACCATAATGGTTTTCAAGATGAACTTTAAAGATATTCAAATTAGTGTAGAAATTAATGTTGAATTGGAGCCTGTCACGTTACTAACTGAAATAAAGACCAGTGATCAACTGGGAAGATCTTAAATTGTGTAAATGTGTTGCATTTTGTCATTTTCTTATTTTTTTGTTTGCAGTTTAGTGGTAACTGGAAGACACACTTTCAGGCAGTGTTTTTGATTTCAGTACTGCCTGACAAATTCTGAGAAAATAAAAAAAAAAATTGAATTCCACAGCAAATGGATAACAATAATGCATAGCAAACAGTTTTGTACATGAAAGTTCAACTTTGTATTAAAAACATCATGTTTGAACTTCAGCTGCTTTATAAGAGAAATATTAAAGCAGTATGTTGAAACTTGAAAACTTACGTAGAAGTTCCTGGTTAGTCTGACCAAACTGAGTTTACTATTCAATATTACATTTTGTGGGAAAAAAAAACATAGATACTTTGTATTTGTTGTTTCTATGACAGTAACAGGAGGAAAAGAGTTTATGGACAAAAAGGCTGTTATTTGAGGTATCTGGAGTTAAGAGATCAGTTGAGTGGTGATATTTGGGCACTGTGATTACTACATGGATTTACTACACGGATTAGCCATTAAGTCATGCTGTGGTAAGATTGCAGTTCTGTGAAGGGCTCTTTAAAGGCACTTGACATTTGGGGACTTTTTTGAGCCTAGAAACTTTTTTTTTTTTTTTTTTTTTAATGGTGGTACAAATATATTTGAGAACAACTGGCAAGCCAATACTGGAAACTGTGATTTTTTTTTTTTTTTTTTACTTCAGTTTTTAGTAGTAGGGAAATTCATGGCTTCATAGAGTAAGCCCCTGGAGAAGTCTGTAAAATTGATAGAACCTGATTTCTTTCTGAAGAAAAAGACCTCACTGACAACTGAGCATTTAAAAAGAACAACTTTGTAGTCTGTAGCTGTGAATCCTCTCTTGCTGTACAAAAGAAATTGCGTGCCTTGGGTTTAATGTCATGTCTAGCTGTTGTATTTCACTGAAAGCTTTTATTACTAGTACCCATTGTACTGAGTCTGAAAATGAGATAAACCCTGATTCAACAAATTGCTTAAATCTACTTAAGCATAAGTATTAATGTGCTTAATCCCATTTGGGCTTCCATACATAATGAACTTTATCAGGAGACACTTATGTGTTCACAAAAACGCAAACCCACTTTAAGGCTAAGAGTTTATTAAAATCTGAAACTGATTGTTATGGTTTTTCCACTGTTAATAATTCATAATTAAGATGACCTCATGAATTGAAAGTCAAAATTAATTGAAGTTACAGAGGGTCCATGTTTGAGATATCAAGTATGTAAGACTACATTGTTGCCTATTTTCATTATAAGGTATTTTGATTTGTTTATCGATAGAAAATGTGATCTGCCAATTCTAGTCAAATAGGTCTTCTCATTTTAAGACCTCTCAGAAAGGCAATTCACCTAGGAAATGAGGATTGTTGTGTTTTATTTTTTTTCTACTTAGAATGGTGTTAATCATTGGTTTTGCTGTAGAATTCAAATGCTCTATTCACTTTACAGAAGCAGTAAGTAGTCCTGATCCATAAAATCTTACTATAATAAATAGAAATAACAGTAGTACTACTAATTATACAGGGAATAGTTGTGTTACTTTGGAAAAAGAGTGAGATAGCTTTTTAAAAAAAATGTTATAAATGTCTGTCTGTATAACCAGAACAATCCACCAAAGATTTTGCAGAGTTTTTCAACATAAAGGATGTTAAGTATGAAGACATTGAGGTAAATTAATAAGTTGACAGGATCAAGTTGACTCTATTATTTTTGGAGGTGTTATAATTTTATAGCATTCTAATTTTTTGTTCACAAAAAGAAGAGAGAAAATTAAGTCTTTAGGCAATGTGAAGTCCCATTTAATTCTGCCTGATTTTGAGTTTAGCAGAATTGAGTCTGTAACTCTCAGACAGTGTTTTAGCCTACTTAATTGTCTAGAGTACATACAAACCACTGACTTCATCCCTAATCAGCCTTTATGGTTAGCAGATACTTAAGTTCTATATACACATAAAGCTTTTTGAGTAAACTGTTGTAATCCATTTGTATGTGGACAGGTGCCTAAATTTTGCTTTATTCAGGTTAGTTTTATAGAGTTATTGTTTTTGCATTGTGATGAATAAGTATTGACAGCAGAAGGTTCATTCAGAAATGCATCTGGTTGCTCCCTGTATCAATGAGAAAGTATGGACATCTCTGAAGTTGTTCAATTGATAGCTCTTTTATGTCGAACTGGAAGCCATCCAGCATAAGACATGAAGTAGAGGGATGTGTTTGACTATGTGCCTGGCTTTTGAGCTGCATTTATTTGCAAATTAAACACCGGGGCACTCACAGAGGGGTACATAGCTGACAAAGTAGGCAGCCTTCCTTCACTCCTTTCTGCCCACTTCCAAAGCAGATAGATGAGTGTATCTTTTTTTGTTTCTTTTGAATGTAATAATGTTCTATTGTAAAGTGCATGATCAATTTTTGAGCTGCCTCTTAAAGATGTCTATCTTAACATCTTTCTCCGAAGGACAACTATTTCTCATCAGGACTGTATGACCATAGGAGAGTGGCAGATGCTCCACAGTTTGGATTGTAAGTGGGTAGAATCTCATTTTCGACCCAGAAAGAAGGATCACTGCCAAATGTTTCCTGTTGTCGGGCTTTAGGTGGTTCCACATGACATGCAGTCTTTCTGAGTAGCAGATTTCTTTTTCTGACCAACACTGTTTTCTCAGCATAAAATTATGAAAGGATCTTGAGTTTGCAAATTACTTGAGTGTATGTTAACTTTAAGCATTGACGTTGTTATTTTGAAGTTGAGTTACTCATTTGTTGAAATATATTAGTTGAATCAGAACCTAGAGCTATAGAATCAGTAAGCGAAGAGTTTTGTGTAGCTTTTACCAGCTTGTTTGTGTGAAACACTGACATAGTTTGTTCACATATGAAGGAAGGCCACACAGCATTAATAGAGAATACCTGTAGTAAAAGTATTACATACACCTAGGGTGACTGTTAATCTGGGGCAAGATTCCTGAATTCTGGCCAAAGAGGCATATGATTCTGTAGTATCTGTTCTGAAACTGAAATCTTGCAGTGAACCTATAGAAAGTTTTTTCTAAATTCAAATTTCATTGAAAATGGGAGATTGGTTCCCTTATAATCCTTCTTCATTTCATTTTATATAATCTCCACATTCGTTGTTTCCAGCCATACTAAGGCCGAGTATCTGTGATAAATATGTAGATTATAATACCATAGAAATCGTTATAGTAACAATTAGAGCAGTAGAGCTTTGACATAAAACAGTGGGATTCCTTATTTAAAGAGCCATAAGGAAGTGTTATGTTTATTAGCTCAATATTTCTCCTTCAGTGATAAGTAGTGAATTAGGTAACTATTCTGATGTATTGTCCTTATATTTCAGTCTTAGCTAATTGAGTTCAACATGGCCAAGTCAGTCCTCATACAATTGCCAAGTGTGTAAGAAGTATGATAAGATAGCACTGGATGATGGAACTTTTTGTATCCATAAGGTTAAAGATCCGTGTTATGAATATTAGTGGTTTGGCACATATTTGTCCAGGGAACAACAGAGTTCATAGGGTCCCATTCAGGATTATCATTCTGAACTATGGTTTGAAATAGGAAATTATCAGGTTCTTTAAGAATATCGGAGTTACAGACGAGATTGAACTAACATTTGTCTACTACTGTTGTGCATATTTATCCTGTTGTAATGGAATAATTTATTTTACAGTTTAAAAATACTGATTCTAACTTACAATATAAATTTACTTTTCCTCCGATTATCTCTTACTCTTAGGTTCAGTTTTCACACTGCTGAAATACCATGTTTCTGTACATAAGGGTTATTTGGTCCTATTTAATTAGACAGTACCAACTTTTACAAACTTTGCATACATCCTGGGACCTTTAGAGAACAATTTCAAAATTTTCTTCATTTGTTGATTTTATATCTCATTTTCTCTTCACTTGGGTACCAGATAAAGGTATGATTCACAACAAAGTTTTTCATTTTTGATAATATGGCTTTCAATAACTTTAATATTTGTCAAAATGTTTTCTTGTTCTGTCTTTTTTTTACTGTAGGAGCATGTGTAGGAGTGGTTTCTTTTAAGAGAGTCTTGGTTTACATTATTGCAATAATAACTTTTATACCAAACATGATTAAATTTTTATTTCTTTACTATCAAATTGGAAAACTTTTAACCATGGGAGATTCCCTTTCCTGAAACAGCAAATGTTTATTTGTAGCTTCTATTAAATCCCTTGTGTATGACAGCAATTAATTGGTTTATATTGTGCAAATTTGTGACAGTATTTACATGACTTCAGAACCAGATGCATGGGCAGATACAGAATATTTTCTAAAAATCCACAGATTATTTGTAACAGATAATGAATTAACGCACTTTGGTGGTAAAGCTTTATTTTCAAATAAATAATGTCTCCATAATATCTCATTTTAGTGATGTTATCTGCCCTCCAATCAAGTCAGTTTGCAGTTCTAGAGTTCTTTCCTGCTTTATGTTAATAGTGAAAATTACTATTCACACAGATGATGTGTTTTACTTACAGATCTACTTAGGCGTGTTCAATTCCTCTCTCCCCTCCATATATTTTTCGTTTAGAATCATAGAATGGTTAGGGTTGGAAGGGACCTTAAAGATTGTCTAGTTCCAACCCCCCTGCCATGGGCAGGGACACCCCCCACTAGACCAAGTTGCTCAAAGCCTCATCCAGCCTGGCCTTGAACACCTCCAGGGATGGGGCTTCCACGTCTTTGGGCAGCGTGTTCCAGTGCCTCACCACTCTCACGGGGAAAAAAACTTCCTCATAATATCTAATCTAATCCTACCCTCTTTCAGCTTAAAGCCGTTACCCCTTGTCCTGTCGCTACACTCCCTGGTCAAGAGTGCCTCCCCATCTCTCCTGTAGGCCCCCTTTAAGTACTGGCAGGCCGCTTAAAGGTCTTCGTGGATCCTTCTCTTCTCTAGGCTAAACATCCCCAACTCTCTCAGCCTGTCTTCCTATGGAAGGTGCTCCAGCGCTCTGACCATCTTCATGGCCCTGCTCTGGAGTCACTCTAACAGATCCATGTTCTTCTTATGTTGGGGGCCCTAGAGCTGGATGCAGCACTCCAGGTGGAGTCTCATAAGAGCAGAGTAGAGGGGGAGAATCATCTCCCTCAACCTGCTGGTCACACTTCTTTTGATGCAACCCAGGACACAGTCGGCTTTCTGGGCTGGAAGTGTGCATTGCTGTCTTGTGTTGAGCTTCTTACCTACCAGCATCCCCAAGTCCTTCTCTTCAGGGCTGCTCTCAGTCCGTTCTTCACTCAGCCTGTATTTGTGCTTGGGGTTGCCCCGACCCAGGTGCAGGACCTTGCACTTGGCCTTGGTGAGCTTCATGAGGTTTGCACAGGCCCACCTCTCAAGCCTTTTTTTACTGGCACATTGATAGGAATAAAGCTATAAAATGTGAGAAAATTTCAGCCTGTCTGCTTAACATAGTGTGTTAATTTTTTTCTGCATTTGCTGTCTAGTAAATGCTGACTCTACTCCAGGATTTCTCAATATCTAACATTTCCTATGGTTTTGGCCCTTATAATATGAGAGATTATTTTTACTTTGTGTTTGCTGCTTCTGTTGGAGACCTAACATTGGTAAATTTTAGTAGAGTAGGAAACAAAACCTCTTTAAGAGCTGGACCAAGCCTGTGGCTCTTCCAGCTGGGGAGAAGAGGTATGAATGGTTCACTGCCTTGCAGTTCAAAGGCAAAAGAACTATAAATTCTCATTCACTCTTTCTGTGCATATTTCACACCTACTCTCAGGCACCTTCAAAAATGTTAACCTAAAGTGGAAAATATTTCATTGGCTTAAGGGCAAGTGATTTAATGGTAACTTTAAAAAGAAGGTTTTTGTGATGCTCAAAATAAATGTCTCAGTTGTTAGCCACATACTGTTGGGATCCCTGTAAGTCAGATCTACCACTCCTTCTTTAAAACTTTTGTGATTCTTTTCTTAGAAATAAGAAAACCCTCTTTTTGTTTTTGGTTTTGTTTTTTAGTGAAGAGGTCTGATTATGTAACAAACTGATATTGTGTAAGATGTCCCTTCACAACAACTTCTGAATCTTTGGGCTGTTACCAAATGAAGTCCAGAGTCTGACAAAGCACATATGTATTTATCAGTCTCTGGGAAAGTGGAAAACAGTTTCTTTCTTCTGACCACAGTAGGTACCAGAAGAGCCATTCACCTCTTCTTTTGTGTGTTTTGAACTTTGAAGCTGACACCTTTGAAACTGTGACACTCTTCTGAGCCTCTTCATTTCCCTCTCTGAGACACATTCTGGCCCAAATTTCTCACGATGACTTATTTTATCTCTTACTAGAGAAAGTGCTGTATGAAAATAAATCTTTGTATGGGCCCTCCCTCATATATGAAGTTCTGGCAATGAAATTATATCTGGATACATTGACAAAGACTGATTAGTGGTTTAGTACTTAGTAATGCATAATATTCTATTCTTATTTTTTCATCCTAATTTTTTAAATTTACCAAAATTTTCCCATGTATTGAGCTAACTGCTTTTTGTGTGTGGGTTTAAAACCTAAGCATTAGAGCATAAGCAACTTGCAGAGAAATATTGTTTCTGTGGAGGTGAGGTTTGAGCTCATTTTATCTTTTTAATATAATAGCCTTCATTTTAAATAGGCATTTTCCTATAGGTTGATATGGAAACAACTTTTTTTGTTGTTGTTTAATGTTGTTAATGAAAACAGTGGGAAAAATAGAATATATAACCTGTAAATTACTTTCTAGTTTGTAATTGCATTTTGTTCAGCTAAACTAAGAACCATTTATTAAACCAGTTATTGTATTATGCTACGTTGCCACACACAACCCATTAGCATTTGCATAAATCAGATTATGTAGACTTGCAGTTTATTCTTTGTCACAGTGAGTTATTTATTAGAGGAAGCATCTGCTCTTTTTCATGGCCTGAATGTTGTATGCATGGGAAAGCATGTAACAGGACTACAACAATCTAACTTCATTTGTAATTCTGAATATCTGCCAGATAGAATTATGAAAACTCTGCATAAAATACAGTGATACACTTCTGCTGCTGCATTAATTATGCTCACAATTTACCCATATTTTCAGACATTTATAATTTAGGCTACCCTAGTGACTTTTGTATTGTAAAGCTTTGTAGGGACCTTTAGCTTTCAGGGATTGACATCTGTAGACTTTTCATATGAAATTTTAGATTCTAAACAAGATAAGTTAAAGTATACATTTGAAAAGGAGAGGATAAACCTAGATTTGGGATGCTATGTAAATAATGTTCATTTTTCCTCAAACACAAGGTTTGAAAAAGCAGATCTAACTTTTTTGAATAATTCCTTAAGAAGTATGCATCATCTTTACATTTCTAACAATATAAACATACAGGACAACAAATCTAGCATATTTTTTTAAAATGAACATTTTTCTCAGCTCTGTAGAAGGCTTACTGAAACTTACTCACAAAGGACGTGTCAGATGCTGGAGGGAAAGAATTATTTCAGATAACTCTGGTCATGTATTATTCCTATAACAGCAAACCCACTGTTTCAGATGCTTGGTGAGAGTGTAAAAGAGAACTCCCTTTTAAAATCTATACTATAAATACTTTGTGTAGTCCAGAGTAGATCCTCCAGTGTCATTACCCTTAAATGAGATTATTGGGGATTTTCCAGATTCTGTAATATATAATGAAGTGAACCTTATTTTCTGTTCTATGACAAATTATATATTCAAGTGTTTCTAGCTGTCATAACAATGAACATTTATCATACTTTGACTCATAAAAATATTCTAATTACATGATACTATAAAAATTACTTTGGTTAAATTATTAGTAATAGATAAAAGTGTTTTTTTCTAGCCATAAAATTATAGCAATATTCTTGATTTCTTTCAAGGGAGAGGCAGTCAAATATTTCACTATCTAATTGTGGTCTTCATTCACTGGTCAGGACTTCTTTCTTGTTTGAATTCTTGATTCCTCTCAACAACCTTTGGTTACTTATCATGAATACTTCAGTGTGAAGTGTCCCAATACAAAAATATATCAGTCTGTTTACAAATATTAAGAAGTGTGTTTGATGCAAACAAATTCAGACTAGATATAAGAAAGAAAATTTTTATGATGAGGGTGGTGAAACACTAGAACAGGTTGCCCAGAGAGGTGGTAGCTGCCCCATCCCTGGAAACATTCAAGGTCAGGCTGGACGAGGCTCTGAGCAACCTGATGTAGTTGAAGGTGTCTCTGCTTATTGCAGGGGGGCTGGACTAGATGACCTTTAAAGGTCCCTTCCAACTCAAACTACAATTCTGTGATTCTATGACATAAGTGGGATAAATGCAGTAGTCCTTGCAGACTCTCATGGTAATAATCAGCTTTGGATTGATGGAGCATTTAGGATCAATAACTGTACAAAGGTTTTTTAATACAAGTATCATAGTACTCTCCTTAAGAACAATGAGGCAGAATTTATTCCACTATGATGGAAGAAGAGCCACTTGGATTCTTCTTGCTGATCCTCTGACATACAGCAAGCCAGGGGAAAAGATACAATACCCTGGTGGATGACAAGGGGTATGTCAGAATTTAATAGCAGTTCTTTGTTATCTGTATGAATGAAATAATTTTTCTGAAGGTGGTAGATATATTGCATTTTTCCTTTCTATATTTATGAGAATATTTGTCCTTTAAGGTTTATTATTCAGAAGAAAGGAAAACCTGGATATCTTACTTCCACTTCTTCTTTGTTTGCAGATAAACGATAATTATAGTAATAAAGTTTTCTTTAAAAGTCTGAATTAACTGAAAATGTAATTTAAGACCATTGAAAATGACCCCTAATCATTCTGTTTCTAAACCAATGTTCTTAACTTATATTTTCCAGTATAAATATGCATAGGGGCATTCTTGCTCCCCATACTTTCTAAAAAAAAAAATGCCTTAGGGTAAAATAATTATTTCTTCTAGCGTTTGTGATTCTTATTACGTGTCTTACATAAACTGTGGGGACAGTTGGTGTTTAATGACAAGCAAGTTATACATCAAAAGAGAGACTTAAGCAAATCCAGATCTAGTAAGATTTCAAAGGACAGGTTACGATG
This sequence comes from Pterocles gutturalis, assembly GCF_000699245.1. Taxonomy (NCBI): domain Eukaryota; kingdom Metazoa; phylum Chordata; class Aves; order Pterocliformes; family Pteroclidae; genus Pterocles; species Pterocles gutturalis. The sequence continues at coordinate 70,804 of NW_010128801.1, read as the reverse complement.
TGGCCTTCAACTGTGAGTAGTCTAGACTCCATGAGGTCAAGACAACTGTTCATAAATTTAGAATGTGTAAGTTATAAACAAGTTAATAATTGCCTGGTGAGAAACAACGTACTTACATGAATTGTCACTGTGGTGAATGAGGTGAATGAGGTGTTAGAGTGCATCTTTAAAGAACAGTTTTTCTGCTGTTGCTCATCTGGCAGTCATGTCTGACTCTGATGTGTTGTCCCATGTTCCAAGGAAGTAATAAAACTTCAACTTACCTGATTTCTATAGGAAAGGAGATGGATTGTATGAAAAATTTTCAGTTAAATACAAATTCTGTCTTCTTGTCAGAGTGTCAGTTCAGATTAGATGCCTACTGAGCTTGTATCATTTTATTCTTGTCATACAAACGGAAATCTCTATATACTGCTTATAGCTCAGTCCTTGAGCATACATAATTCAGATTGATTCTTATAAGTAATGCAGGAGTATCTAGAAGGCAGAGTAGCTAAATGCTTTGCAGAAATGTGGAAAAAAGGCCTAACTCAACATCATGTAGTTTTTGAAGATTTACTCATGTTATGGAATATTATTGTACACTGGTACACCGTTTGAAATTGCCATATAGGTATTTTAGAAGCAAATTAATTCCCCCTGATCAACAATCACATCTTCCTCCTCCCCCCTTTCTATTTTCTACTATTGTTTAGGCTTTAGATTACATTTAAGAGGTATTATGCCATCAAGCATATGGTCAGAAGAGACACAGCTGGCTGGAGGCCTCTTGAGTAGGGGCCACAGTGTGTCTGTGCATGTGCTCTGCAACTTCAGTCTCACATTGCTGTTTCTTTTTACAAGGCAAAAAACCCAATTTGTATTTTATCAGTATGGGCAACTTTCTCTAATGCTTTCCCAGTGACTCCACCCACTCTCAATCTTCTCTTTTCTTCTCACTCCTATTGTGTATATATTTTTATCCTTTCCACAAAAATACTTATTTTAATGTACTGACAGCCCAGCACATTACTTTTATGAAGTTGTCGTTTCAAATAAGAACTAATTTTGACTGGTGGTCAGTTACATTTGTCATCTTCAACTTCTTGGAAGAGTTTACAGAAATTCAAGATTGAATAATGTCTAAAAAAATTTAAAAAATTAAACTCAGATTATTTTTATTTCAGGACTAAAGATTATTCAACTACAATGGAAGAGTATTTCTTTAGAAGCTTTTATTGTACGGATGAAAATATCTAGGACTAGGCCATGTAGGATTGCTGTAGTTATTGCTTATTGCAGTGGGTGTGGTGAGACAACAGGACTGATACTACTGAGAAGAATGCTGAAGAGCTTTTAATCTTAGAAAAAAAACAGAATCGCATTGCTTGATGCCTGATACTAGAAGACAATTTTATGTCATCTGCTAACATCTAACTTGAATTAGTTTAGACCTTAGAATTTTCTAGAATATGCTCAGTACCTGTAAAATGGAGAACACATTGCAGCATCCAGAAGACTTTACATTGCTTTTCACCAGCAATGAGGAGTTTGTCTTTTTTTTGCTACATATACAATTTTGATTGTCTTATTGTCTGGACTTAATCAGTAGATGGAATTCCTGACTTTTTAAGGTATTAACAATTCTTTTTTGACTCTTATTTAAGTTCTGCTTGGCGTACTATTATCATATTTGCTTTATCAGGAAGAATTTACTTGTCAGTAATTTAGATTCCAACCATTTTTTCAGTAACTCCATCATTTTTTTTATTCTTATCTGACATTTATATTCTTGCAATGTTAATTACAGAATGTTGAATAACATTCAGAAAATCATATTGAATGTTAAGAGCAATTAGGAAAGGAGTAGAGTACAAAAGAGGGAACATCATTATGTCAGTATGAGTACTTGGTGAGCTCTCATCTTGAATGCTGTGTGAAAATCTGATCCCTGCCACATCACTGAAGACTGAGAGGATGAGGGGTGACCGGGATGGTCTAAATCCTAGAAGAGCTGACCGAGTACATCAGAATTTCTCATTCCCTAAAGGAGAGGACAAGAGAAGTGTGACAGAGGTCTGTGAAATCACAAGGAGAGAATAAGTAAAGAACAACAATTTGTTACCTTCTAAAGTACCAGAATTAGGGACATCAAACTTGGTGAGATAGCTAAAAACAAACTGGGGTGCGTACAAGCTGTAAAAAGTGAAATGTGCTCTAAAGGTAACTTGAGAAGGTAATTTTAGAAAGTTTGATTGGTGGACATACAAGACAAAGTCAGCACCTTTTGATTATGAAGTGTGGGATCCCCAGAGGGTTGTAGGAGAAGAAGTACTACTGTATGCTTGCCCTGGTCTTGTGCTGGTCTCAATGTTCTGTAGGCCAGCACTGTTGGTTGCCTTTGTAGGCAGAATTTTGGGTGACATAGACATAAAGTATGTTCCAATGGCTATTCTTATGTTTTGTATATTGATTTTTAATGTGGGTTTTTTTTTTCTGTAGCTGAATTCAGGAGCTGAGCAGGGTTTCAGGTCAGTGTCTGATGACAATTTTAAGGCTGCAGTATTTCTTAATGGGCTTCTCTAGGCAGATTTACTATTACTGTGACATTCTGACACAGAAACTTACATGTACAAGGATTGAATTAAGTCTGCTGTTTTAGTCATTGCTTTGGTAAATCATATTTTGCCTCTGTCTTTTTACAGCAGACTTAAATGGACAAGGTAGAAATTCCTTTTTTTCAAGGTAGGAAGGAATCCTCCTCTTGTCCTGCCATTGCACTTCAGCCACTTCGCTGCCTCCATATTGCACAGTGCAGTCTAGGGAGAAATATTTCCATATTTATTGTGATAAAAAGGCAGGAATATAGTACAGAGTTAATAGTGCTGTTATTTATAAATTGCAAGGTTTTTAAAGTGTTCTCTAATTTAAACCTAAGTTTTCAACTCATGCACATTTATTCCAGTAATAAAATTGTATCTTTGTAAACTTCTTGATTTCAGTTGTACTCTTTATAATATCCATACATCATTTTATGCAAGTGTTATTTGCAGCATTTAAAAAAATAGCACTCTTTTTATAGGATATGGGCCACAGGAATGATTTTCTATAAACTTAATTTAAGGGATGAGATGGCTTAAGTTTAAAAAGTTATATTTGGAACTGCTGTAGGCTCACTTAACAAACTTTTCCAATTCCTTGTTTTGTCTTGTAGAGACCACTAGCTGAAACTAGTTACTGTTAGCACATATCAGTAGTATTACTAATGCAGAGAGCTCATACTCTGACTAGACATAAACGGGAAGGGGTAAAAGAGGTAGAGACAAAATGGCATTCCTCTTTTAGGTGTGTTTTTTGAACACAGACCACTAATCTTGTATTGTTTGCTAGTGCCTGCTCACTTTTTGTTACAAATGCCTGATAGTATGCTGTTAATTTTATTTTTAGTGGGTTTTTTTTCCTGTTAACTGTTTCTAGTATTCATTTTCAAGTTATTTATTCAGTGGTGGTTTAACCTAAGATTTAAAATTTGGTTCTACTGAAGTAATCAAATAGAATTTTGAAGTGGAGCTCCTGTTGCTGCAGTCTCAGGGTCCCTGTCGTTCAAGAGGCCTTGAATTATTACCAGATTGTGAACTCTCATACAAATCAGGTCACAAACCAATGAGCAGGAAAAACTGCAAATAATTTGGTAGTGTAATAATCTGCTAACAGTGTAAATAATTTACCTAAAAAAGGGACTGTTATCTACAGCCATAGTTTTCCTTAGGCAATATGAGTTGTTCTTGTTAAAGAAATTGTTATTCCACATCCTGTTCTCTTCATTACATTCTTTAGTTGTTTTCTGAGTAGTGCTGTATCTAACTGTCAGGGTACTTTCAGGCCCTTTGCATTTTATTGTATCATATTTGATTTATGCACGTTGCTTGACTTTCCCAAGCATCCATATGTCCAATTCACAAAAGATGTGGAAATACGTCTTTGCCCATGCAATTGCTTTCTGCCAGGGTTAAAAAAAATAAATCACAAATCAAGAAACTCTGGTGAAACTGTATGGATCTTCTTATTCATGTTCTAAAGCAGAGGCAGCCTGCTTGACTGGACAGGTTAGTGTACGTGCAAAACTTATGACTAATTCCTTTCTTCCCATGTAGTTCACTATATGTATCACTGTTAAGGGACCTTGCACCATTATTTCTGTTCACGCAAATATAAAGTAGTCATTCATCTTCGTTCACAACCTGAGATTCTGCAATCAAAATGTAGATTACGTATCTTTAGCTTTCTTATATAAAATATAAACATATTGTAAAACCATCTCCAAAGACAAAATAATTGCAGTGGTTAATGTAATTGTCACTGTCATGAATTATAATTAAAAAAATTGAAGAGACATCCCCTGATTCAGAACCTAGCAAAGCAGGTATGGCAAGACTGGTTATGTTGGAGCTTGTGCTGAATACAAAGTTTGATGAATAAAGACGTTTCTGTAACTCAACAAGAAGTATATTACACAAAATATTAAGGAAACAAGAAATGTTATCTTCTGGCATGCAAGTAATTCTTCTGGTCTTTTACAATTTGGATTTCAGCAGAGTGTGATTTTCAATTTGCTGAATTTTAAACCTTGCTAGTCAGAGTTATTGAACCCGGTTCTTTTCCTGTGTCATCTGAGAAATTTTGCTCTTACTTAAATTTTTGCATTTCAGGAATCTTACTCAAAGAAGAGAGGTTATGCATTGGAAGCGATAGCCTCTGTACCTCTGGATGCAGTTCCTTCAGAAAATGACAGCAGTCTTTGTGATTCGATAGACATAGCAGTGACCAAAAAACCTTGCTCCCTAGAGATAGCAAGAGTACCTTCCTCAAGACCAGGTAATTTACCAATTAATCCTTTACATAGTCTTTGGTGTAACAGAGTTTAATATAAAAATAAAGATTAATATAAAAATGCTAAAAAAGGAAAACAAAGCAGAGGTTTAAATAATTTCCTAGATAAATATGAGAAGATGCAAAAAGCCAAATTAGAAATCAAATTTCTTTAATCCCAGACTTTTTTGCAGTAATCTACCAGACTGTTTCTGTTTTTTTAATGAAGTCCTTACCCACAGCATTATACAACTTCTTCAAAATTTAAAGTACTCTGTATTTCCATGTTACATAAAGGAAGATCTGCTTTGTTTTTGAAAATGAAACAGTGACTAAGAATGGATAGAAATATTAAATGACAGTTTGGCAGACTGCTATTTGTATTATACAGGTTTGAACAGCAATGAGTTACAATATTTAAAAAACAATAGAATTATGCTGAGTCAGATGAATGATATTATCTGTAAGGACTCTGTTTACGTTATCCAAAATTATATGATCTCTTCCATTACCCTTGTTTGAACTTGTCATTAGTCACTACAGAAATTTCAGAAATATGATCATTTCACTGTAAGTGTGGAGGTATTCAAGACTAGGCTGGATGAGGCTTTGAGCAACCTGGTCTAGTGGAGGGTGTCCCTGCCCGTGGCAGGGGGGTTGGAACTTGATGATCTTTAAGGTCCTTTCCAACCCGAACCATTCTATGTTTCTATGATTCTAAGTAATTGGACTGAGAGTCTGCTTTGACAAATGACAGTTCTCAGCAGCACAGACCTATTTGAAATGGGCAATTGACTTTTCGACCTGTACTATCTTGATTATGAATCATGATTTGGGAAATACACAAGAATGACAGATGATTGTTGACTGACATCACGTTACCTATCTAGTCTGGGTAAGGGGAAGCACCTTCTTGATTTCACAGCTGGACTAGAATTGGAGGAGTGCCAGCAGTATATCAGACATAGTATATAAGGGCCAGATAGTAAGATACAGCTTTGGCGTTTGCAAGGTGAGGTGGAGTGGATCATAATTCCCACCTCTCCATAAACTTTGGGCTAAAGAGCCTCGAGGGAACCCGCTTTATGAACAGTGATCTAAGAGGTGGGGCAAAATAGGTTAGCATCTTTATAGCGTAGTTGCAGAGTGGACCAGAATCTGTTTCAAACATCAGCATGACTACTTGTGTAACTGAAGGTTTACTTTGTTGATGGTTTTTTGGCTATGATAATTTAAAAAATTAGCAGCCTGTGCAGGACAGTATTATGGGTTGTTGTTCAGTAAAGGAAGAAAATGCCAAATTATCCTTGTTTTTCAAACTTATGCTTGATTAATTGCCATAAACATACTTATTGCAATGGGAAGACTGCCATACCTCTGCCCCATAAACTGGCCAAGGGAGTTCTTTATCTGCCTCCATAGTAATGGGGCTCAAATACAAAGCTTTCCGTTGTAATTAGTATTTAAAAAAATTATAGACTTTTTGCTAGTTAAAATACCAGGCTTTGGAAGTGTGCTGTCTGCTGAATATAGACATTTTTTTCTTAGGCATAGTAAGTCTATTAAGATCCATATGAAAAAACAGAACCTAAAAAGGACATTTTTAGGTCTTAATCTGGAACTATGTTTTGTGTATGGTTAAATATGGTGTGTATCAGAGGCCTAGAGAATAACCAAGGAAGATGTAGGCCATTCATGAGGGCACCCATCATCTTTATAAGACCTAACAAGGTCAATGAGTTGACAATACAAATGTACTGTAATTACTTCTGTCTCAGTTTTCCGTATACCACTATGATCTTTTCCTCGGCATTTTATTGGGAAGAACATTTGGCTGTATAGATAAGCAGATTCCAAAATGTGATTTCATTTTAAGCTATAAATGTAGTGACTATCTAACTGACCTGGCTTGTAAGCCATATGTGTAGTCACATTGGCTGTTATACTACAAATGGCCCAAATGAAATCAACCGTGTCACTCACAGTTATAAGGTACTTAATACTATGCATAAATGTATGTGAATGTCAGCCTGCCACTTCAGTTCCTGCAGATTTATTGCTTGAATAAGTTATATATGATTGCAGAGATCATTCATGTGTAACAAATATCTAATTTGCATGCCTTTGTTCCTGAATTTCCCTGTTTTTGTATCACTGAGACATGCTGACTTTGGGAATACTGTTTCAAGTTGCTGTACTATGTCATGTGTAGAGTTCATTTCAGAGCATGAGACAGCACTTTGAACTTAAAATTGCATCTGTCAGTCTCCTTTCCCTAGGTGGTAGGACACTCCGATCAACCCTCCCTACTGTCTGGGGCATTACTACCTCTTGGAAGTAGAAGTGAGGCTGACTGGACTCAGTGATTGAAAATTCTGCTTTCCTGTATTGAGAGGAAAGGTCATTCTGGCTGGTCTTTCAAGCTGTAGAGCTCCTTGTTGTCACTATTATCTGTCCTACCAGTAAACGCCTAACAGATTGGGAATAGTCACCTTGCCAGTCATCATCCTCTGATTTACTGGGGAAAAAAACTGGACTGCTCTGTAGTTCTTCATATTATTTTTAATTTCCTGAATCTTATTCTTGAAATGGTAGGGAATAGCAGAGGATGAGAACTCTGTGCAACAAATGGTAAAGGATTTTTAGATATAAGGAAGAAAAACTGAACACTAAGGAAATAAAAATAGTCATAAAGTTTATTACTTCCACTTCTGATATTCTGTGTCTTGTGACTTTTATGTCTCTTTGCACGAAATTAGATTTATATAGGAAGAAGAACAGTTACATTATTGGTTTATGCTGGCAGTTAAAACAATTGCTTCTAATTAGGACTGATCTATGAGTAAAAAAAGACTTGTGTTTCTGAGTTCAAGTTAAGCTGTTGGTTTCTTCAGTAGATTGATAGGACAAGGTTGGCAGAGTGTGTTAAGTATCTCTATCGCAGTATCTCTGCTTTTAAAACAACAGTTAAGAATATGCTGAAATACTGCACTCTGAGATAAATTTTTATAGAAAGCAAAATATAAATTTGGATTTAAAATTTCATAAATCAATCTCATAAAATTAATTTCATGAATGAATTGATTCATGAATCAATCTTACTAATCTTTCTGTTGGGCTATTCCAGAACAGTATCCTCATTCCTTAAACTAGACATTTCTACTAGTAATTTTAATTTGTAGACTGCCATTCAAAAAAAAAAAAAAAAACAACATGTAAAATTTTACTAGTTCATAAGGCATGCATTAGTATTGCCTTTTTGACCTTAAGGATGTAACTAAATTTTGTGAACAATAGCAACTAATCATCTTGGAAAAGGGGTAAAGTTTTAATAAATGGCTGTAGCTTAAGCCACTGGGTAATTCTAATGCTAAAGTAGGCATTGTTGAGTATCTTCATGAATTTAGTGTGTTTTTGATCAGTTATCTAGTGTCTAGAATACTGGTGGCAGAAGTTTAGATGCAGCACCATGCTGCATTTGGGCCTGGGCTGTTAAACACTCTTACAGTCTTATCTTGCATCCTTGGTAGCTTGGACATTTTGTACCATACTCCATCCTCGTTCCTCATAATGTCATACATTTTATTTAGCAGAAATATTGAATGGAATCTGAGCTACATTACAGAAGAAATGTTAATAAGAATATTTTTTTCGTTGGAGTTAAGTGTGTGTCCACACCCAATAGAGAGATCCTATCTCTTCAGGCTGCCTCTGTAGTTTCTATAGCAGAAACCCCCTAGGAGTGAGACCAGGTGGCAGTCTACAGGCTAATTTTTTAATAATAGTGTATGATGGCCAGAACTACTTGGAATATTTTTAGGTCTCACTGAGTATCATTAGGAGTAAGGACTTTTCAAACTCTGTTTCTCATTAATAACTTGGTGAAAATAAATCTTCATTTGGGAAGGTTGATCTGTCCATGCAGATTAATAAAAGTTTTAATACAGCATCTCAATAACAAGAAGAGACATTGCTGCCCATAAACTGCATGAAAAATCATCCTTGGATAAGGCAGTTCTAGTTCAAGGACCTATTTTTTCCAGTTGTGTTACTTTACTGTGGCTGCAGGTCGAGGAAACCTTAGTGAGCCATTTTCAACTCTGGAAACAGCTCAGCTGTAGCAATGCAGAACTCCATATGGGCTGCAAAATCCATCTGAGAAACAGGGTAAATGCTTAGGGGCTTCACTTATGCTGAGCTCTCAGCCACCACACAGTCAGTAATTCCCAAATCAGCAGTTTTAGAGATATCTCTGGTACAACAGCTCTACCCAGCTACATCTAAGATACGGCTTCTGTCAAGGGGATAAAAATGTCCTTAGATATGTGATGTGTTGCCACTAGCCTGTAGCAGGCAAACACATGGTAAAGAGTTGAAAAATGGAAGAAATTTCTCAGCAGCTATTCTAGTCATCAACCCAGCTAAATGTACTTCGGAGAAATCTTGCTGTTGTTAGTCATGATGTTTTTGTTGTTTAGAAAAATTACTTAATTTGCAGTTAAATGCCAGTAACTTGGATGGAGGACCATGCAAGATAATAAATCTGTAATTAATGATACCTTTTTCTTGTAGCATCATAATCACAGCAGGGAAACTAACATAAAATGTTTGTCACTGAATTATTACGACATATCAAACTGTCCCCAAGCTTGCCTATCTACTGCAAAATTACAGGTTTTTTGCTTTCTCAGCCTAGCGTCCCTCTTCTGTCATTACAGTGAAAATGAACCTGAAAATTTGTAGCCAGTGTGTCAACTCACCTCTGTCTGCATTCTTGTTACTGTATAACACTGTGTCAGCAATCTCACAGAGATATCTAGGAGACTGTTCTTTAGAAACCTGAATTGAAAAATAGCCTAGCTGTGATAACATTTTTATCAAAATTAAAGTATGAATCTTCTATGTAGTTTCCAAAATCATTAAATACTTGGCTTGGTAAATAACGTGCTATTATCAGTTTCTGATTGACTTCAGTAACAAATCATCACAGCATCTATCCTGAATATTTGGACATTTCAGTTCTCCAGATTGAGACTGATAGAAAATGCATCATTTCTTGTTTAATGAATTTATAGCTTTGCTTTTGTGCAGTTATTTATCTTCTAGCTCTAAGAAAACCAGTACAAAGTGGCCACAAGAAGGAACCATTACACTGTCAGATATACAAAATTACTTGGATGAATGGAAATTCAAGAGGCTAGCCTTAGTCACCCATGCTTCATCATTTTGAAACTATAATTGATCTGAAAGATCATGCACTAACCTTTCTGAAGTCCACACACCCAAATTCCTCCAAATAGAGGGACTGCTAGTAGAGCTGTATTTAATTTAAGCAGGCTTTTTAAAACAGAGATAGCAGGATATAGTGCACTTAAACACATGACCCTACAATCTAACTCCTCAGGATTAAACACTTTCAGTGATCAAAAAAGATAATCTTAGGTGGGTAGAGAGAAGACTGTAGTAAAGGAAGGAGTCTCTTATCAAGCAGAGTAGCTGCAATATATAACAGTTAGTCTAGAAGCACCTGAAAATAGATAGAGTCTGTGAAATTTAGCCTAATTTGACACCAATGTTTCTGAAGCAACTGATTGTTCATGAAAGCTTTTGGTATTGTGCTGCATATTAAAAATCATTACTACCTACCTGCTGAATTTCCTAAGTACTAAGTCTCAGGCCTGATGTGTCAGGGAGCAGCAAGGGCCAGCTGCCCCTTCAGGAATGGGGAGGCAGAAGCGGACTACCACAGCTGAAAGGGCAGGGGTCTCACTACTCTTACCACCCATAAGCAGGGCAGACCTAGAGATCATGGCCAAGTTCAGCCAAGAGAACAAATCATCAAGCAAGTTTGTGCTGATGAGGTAGATCTAAAGTCAATTTAGAACGTCAATATGCAGGTCAGGATCTGGACTGGTGGTGGCCAGGAAGGTTCATGATGGCAGGATCAGGTCCAAGGTCAAGTGGAGAAGTCAACCCATGAGTTGGGGTCTCAGTGCACAGGCATAAGTGCGAGACAGACACTCCTTCAGCATAGCTCAAGCAGGAACTAAAGGCCCCAGGCTGAGCTGAAATGGTGTCTCCAGGAAGGGGGATGTGAATGGAGAACCTCAGAAGGCTGGTCAGGGTCATTAAAGCTTCTTAGTACCTCAGGCTTTACCATGGTGTGTGAATGATAATCCATGTCCCTGAATCTTCCATTTGTCGCTCAAGGAGACAGTATCACCAAAGAGTATAACTCATCTGTATATTGAGTGAGAAGGGAAGAGCCACTCAGAGCTTGTCACTGAAGAACACAAAGCATAGGTGTGTATCATAATATGAGCCATGCAGTGGTTTGATGGAGTAGATAACGGACAAAAGATGCTTGTGTTTCCATAACAACATAATAGTGGCAGTCTTTTGTAGGCAGTAAGTGGTTTCTCTTCTAAGTAATTTTTGGCCTTAGAGAAATGCTCCCATTATTTAGTAAAGTTTGCCAGTTCTCAGGGTGTTTTATACAGTGTAATCCCCCTTTACCTTTAGCACAGAAAAAGAGTCATGGGCCATGAGAAGAATGGGTAAAAGGGTCTCACAGTGCCCTGACGTGATGAGGATACTCCCCTTAAAGGGAGAAAACATAGGTTCTAGCCTTTGTGTAGTTCCTTTAATAAAATTCTCAAGATACATCTCAAAAACAGATGGGGTTTTTTGCCTGTTACTCTGAATAGAGGTTGGTTTCAGAACCGCGGATTTATGTGCTAGTGATTAAGAAGCTTCTCCCTTCCAACCTCGTGTTCATGGCCAGCTGAAGTCAAGACAGAGGAACCCTAACATACTGTCTTGGGCTAAGTCAGAGCTCTCCAGCAAGTCTTCAAGAAGCAATTCTGGGCAGCCTCTGAATGATTCTGAAAATCTCTTATTGCCCTTATGTATGTCTATCTGCCTTGTCATGGTGGCTAGAGAACTCCAAAGGGTGGCAAAGTGTTACACAGAGGTCTTCCAAAGGCGTGTACTCTATATCACAGTACATTCAAAGTATTTGGTTTTATTTATGTATGTATGCATTAATTTAAGGTATTGGCCTCTCTAGAAATCTGGATTATATTATCTACATGCTGTGCCCTAGTATCCTTCCCTTTTTCTGTGTAAGAGGAGAGTGAAGTTACCAGGATTATAAGAAGACCTGAAGTGGTTAACCAAAAAATAGATATATTTTTAATTAAATGTCCTATTTAGTCCAGCTGAAAATATTTTTTTGTTTTGATGTTTATTTGCCTACTATTTAGTGAAATTTACTTTAAAGTGAAAATTGAAAATTATAAAAAAGAATTTCAGCTGTATTTTGCAGTCAATAACTTATAGTGAAATATAATGCTCAGGCTTGGTTATAAGACCTATAAATAATTTTATTCTGCTCTTCTTTGTCTTCCTTCAGCCTGTGTCTGAGCCATATGGAGAGAATTTGGCTGTGATACAGATTTTCTCAACTTACTTGTTTTAACAGGTGAATTTGTAAAGATGTAAGAATCGTATTCAGAGCTTCAAGATACAAATCTTTGCCAGAATACGGTGTATTGGAAATAAAACCAGCCTTCTCCTGACGAGTTTCAGTGATGACACAGTTCGTATTTGTCATTCTTACTGCCACAGTATAGAGTGCACACTTCTTATCAGAAGCAATTTTGTCTAATGTGCTAGCATATGTTTGCCGCTCGGATTTTTTAATTTCACGTGGCATTTTAATAAAGGTTAAGGGAGTGCCGATGGAAGAATAAAATATGCAATAGCTCTTCTATCATGCATTTTGTTGTTTTTTTTCTTCAGTACAGGTAGTACTTGTTTTAAGCACCTTTCAAAAATGTAAAAAAAAAAAAATTGCTGAAAGTTAGGCATGGAGAGTGTTTGCTGATGTAGTTGTTTCTATAATATACATATAAAATTATAATTTATTTTCTACTTTTAAGTATTTTCTGGCATTTTATAGTTCTTTTTATTTTCTCTAGGTATAAATCACCGAAATATGAGCAGCTTGGGAGTTCCGTTTTATCATAATGGCATTTTCATACCCATTTTCTCTATTTCTGATGTTACTATCATAGTTCTTGGAGTACAATTAGTATGTTTTGTATTAGCTTTTTAAGTACTGTATCTCTTAAAGGATCAGAGTTCACTTGTGTTTCTGGTCCTATGTTGATTACTATTTTTTTGACAAGTGTTATTAACCTACTGATTTTGACCAGTAGGTATTCAAATTATTTGAGTCTGAGAGGCAGGCATATATATTCCTAACCTCATTGATATTAGGGCATGTTTTGCTGTTGATTTCAGTTGGGTTAGATTTTTTTACCATATTTATCTTCTTTCAAAAGAAGCTTCTTTATTAAAATTAGGAATTACTCAATTTAGTATTGATATGAGATCAGGAAAAATGTGTGTCTTGTGAAATAGGATGAAAAATGAGGTACTGTCTGTGAGAATATTTCCCTTTTCTTTTGATTTCATCTGAAATCAGGAGAGGATACCTCTTAAGGTATTATAATGCTGTTGTACTTGGGAGTGGCTGTAGATGGGTCAGTGTGGTGTGCATCTCTGATTTCTGCTGAGTTAGCTACCTCCCTAAAATCACATGCTGACAGCATGTGAAAGCTATGACCCATTTTAATCGTCTTTGGGTGGGTTTCAGGAGGTGGGTGAGACAGCCTGAAAATTATTTCTACAGAGAAGTTCGTTCCTAGGTAGTTCAGGTAAGACAGGTTTCTGATATCACCTAAGAAACAGACCCAGGTGATCCATAGACACTCTGTGTAGACAGGTCCCATTCCGTATTCTTTCTTGACATGGCTGTAGCCTTCTGTCAGTAGAGTTATGACAACAGTGCATATATCCCCTATTTATTGTTTAAAGAAGAAAACATATCTGCTCTCTATTGTTTCAATTTCTTGTAGAATGTGGGAGTCAGCTTTCTTGATAGAAGTTACAAAGGAAGATGAAAAATAAAATTTAACTCCTGTGGTGCAAACTAAGTGTATTTTTCTTTAGGATGTGACTGAAATTATCAATGTATGAATAGAATAAATTAATAAATGAGAGAATGTGAATGATAAAAGGTTTCAGTAGTAGTTCATCCAGTGTCTGCTTACAGTCTAAGCAGTCCTGGGCAGCATGAGATAAGCCATAGTTTCCCCTAATACAACTGTTCCTTAGTTATTCTATATTTTAAGCAGATAAATTTTGTATTTGGAAAAACTTTTGTTATCATAAAATTCTCATATTAAACAATAACTAGAAAATTGAAATCTTCCAATTTTGCCATCATTTGAGTGGCAGACTCTAACTGCAAAGCACTATGTTAAAAATTGATTCTTTGCTGTGTTGGGAATAAAAACAGTCCTGCTTTTTTGTTTCATTTCACTTCTTGCCCTTTGACAAAAGCAGAATTTAACCAGCTAAGCAAAAATATAACTTCAATATCATAAACTGAGAGGCAGGCAGTGGAAGCATTCAATGATCACTGTTTTTTGTGTAATACTTTCTTGACTGATTCTTGCCCGTTTAAATGGCAGCTTTCAGAATCCCAACAAAAACATTAAGAGAAATGAGGTTTATATAGGATTTGTGACCCTCCTCCAACTCCCACTGGTATTTGTAGCATAAAGATGGGTAAAACTGTTAGTTTTGTTTTGTTTTGTTTTGTTTTGTTTTGTTTGGGTATCCTGGGAAAAGCAAGTGATATATGCAGTGAATTCTTCTTATGCACATGTATCTAGAAGCATTGATTATTAACTTTTAAAAATCACCTCAGTTGCAAACGTAGACTACTTTAATAAATTTTAATAACCCAAATGTAACATTAACCCAGATGTGTTATAAAAGTGAATGTCAAATTAACTCTATTTACTTGTTTTAAACAAGTATATTTTGTATATTATTAGTGGTGATCCATGTCAGCTATTCCATTATTCCTGATGTCAGTCTGAAAGCCTATAACTACTAAGGTTACTCCATTAGCTTCCTTTTAGTCTTCTCAAATCTTATCAATATTCCAAGTGGTATTAAGAAACAGCACCATTTTTTGAGATAACTTCTCGCCAGACTTTTTAAACATTTAGATACAAATTAGATAGATCTGTTGATTAAAATATTCTAGCTTTAGTAAGTCTCGTTTAACATTCCCTTTGGATATTTTCATATGAGCATATTTTTGTCTGAGTTTCTGCTTGATATTTAGAGAAAATATTTTTACATTTCCATTGTTTTATAATATTATTTTTTCTGCCACTTTTCTAAAGTAATGTGCCATAATTTGGTTGACTCCTTCATGTCTTTGATGCTGCAGAGGTCCTGTGGAGAAACAGCATTATAATCATAATTAAATAATTCTTCAGAATGCATATGCACAGAGGGTTGAATTGAGGTTGCACAAGCCACATCAATTCTTACATATCACAGCTCTAATGTACTTTCCTTTACAACCTTATCATCCCTCTAAAAGGTTTTTTGGTTTTAATTAAGATAATTGCTCCATATCATATGCTCCTCTGGATAACATCTCTGATAATATCCTTAACAATGAAAAGCTATTCGTAAAAATACTCTGTCATTTCTGAAGTTAAAGCACTGATACCACATGACTTGTTCATTGTCAAAATACATGCAGGTCTCCACCCATCCGGTATGTTCCAGTAAATATTTTTATGTTGTTACAGTAATTCTATCTTACGTTTTCTCTGCAAAGTGAGAGAGAAAGGCTGCTGCTTGACATATGCTAAACATTTTCTGATGATTCATTACTTTTTATTATTCATTAAAGTGTAGTTGAAAAAAATTAGCTTTCAAAGGAGTTTTGGGCAATTTTTGCAAATGAGTGCTCATCAAAGCGCATGCATTCTGACCAGCACTCAGTTTCCACCATCTTGGTGTGATTACCATCTAGAATGATCTCATTATACACTTGACTGCATGCTGTCAGACAAGCCTCCTTTTTCAAATCAAGACAATAATTCAAAGGAACATAATTATTTTGAGGTATTTTGCATTTTAAAGCCGATATGCAAATATTATTTAGCAGGATTTGAGTTTTTCGTTGTTAAATGACTATTAGTTGCAGCATTCTTTGCAAGTACTTTTGACTCAGGGGTGAAATATACATAGTCCATGTTGAGTATGTAGTCTAGTAAGTAATCCTACACTTCAGAATGCTCCTGAGATTGTTTTATAATTGAGCAGATGTAAGTGATGTTACCTTTTATAAGTAACAATAATTTAAGAGATATATGAGGAATAATATTGCTATAAAACCCGTCAAATTGCTAATATTAGTGGTAATAGTAAAAACTTAATTTTACTATTAATTTTACCATCATTTGCATTTTACATGCATCTGTTATATTCTAGAGGAATATAAGCCTGTGTAAGGGGTATAGCACTGCATGGAGATCTTTAGTAGGCATTTAGCTAATATTATATGTCTCCTGGTGCACCTGTGAATTTTCTACAAACCTTAAATTTAATTTTCTCCAAAGCTTTTCATGTTGGATCTTACTCCACATTAGAGGCTGGGAGGAACCAGTTGTCTTCATACTTTTTTTTCTCTTACACTCAAGACTTTGCATATTTTCCTATTTCGCATTACTGAGTCCTAAAATTTGAGAGATCTGGTGCTCAAGAGTTAATGCTTCACTTGACTTATGTCTATAATGCAATGAAGTTCAATACTATAAAAAAAGCTAAACTGGTTTTCAGAAACACTGTAGATGTAACAGGAAATACAATATAGATATGTCTTGAATCACACAAAGAACTCAACTGTCTTCTGTGGAAGATAAATTTCTCCACTGTTTGGTCTCTCGATTTCAGATGATAAAGCTGCTCAACTCTGAACGGTTAATCGTGAGACACTGCAATATACGTATCTTAGGATCATCTAGACACTCTCAGGTGTTGCAGAAAGTTATGACATTAAAAATGCTCCTGACTCTCCTGCTCCCTGTGTAATTTTTCAGGCTTTTTTTGATATCCTGTATTAAAGGTTGCAAGTTTAATACAGTTTATTAGGGAGTGTTTTGTGACTTGCTTTAGATGGTAAATAGATGTGTAGTCTACAAGTGCCTTGTAGCACAGTTATGTGATTGCCTTCAATTTAGGTATTAGATTTCATGACCTGGGCAATCCCTTCTATTTCTATGTCCCATATCAGGTCACTTACCTGGGATGTAGGGGATCAAGCTAAGAATCCTAAGTGCAAGTTTATAATGTGTATGACTGTGTCTGTGTCACAGGACGTGAGAATGCTGTTGAGCACTGGGCCCATGTTTCACATCTTATCTGCATCCCAGCTCCATGTCAGACTAAGCTGTATGAGTGCAATCCCTGCCCTGCTCTGTCAGAATAGGGTTGAGCTCCAGGAGGACCCATGAACTGAATGATCAAAAGGTCATGTCTGAGGGGTACCTGTCCTGCAGTCTTTGTCTTTTTTTTTCCATTTGTCTTTCTTGCAAAAGACTTCCATCCTGCTCCAATAATTATTTCTGATTAAAATATCCTGAAAATGATACAATCCCCAATAAAATCAGTTTGGATTAATCAGTTTTAATATGGTGAAAATAATTTTTCAAAAGATTCACAACCAACTATACACTGCATTAGTATGTCGGTTTAGTGGCTCCGCTAACAGACAGATACTGAGGTGGGAGCAGATCCAGAGACCTCTCTGTTTTCTATCATTTATTGTCTGTAGGGATCATCTATTGACACACAGTTACTGTGCTTTTTCAAATATTGCTGTGGAGTCACTGGCTTTGATATGAATGCAGTTCGTAACCTTGCTCTCTTTTCTAGAGTTCTGGTAGACCTAGCATAGCAACAACTCCTCTCTCTACCCGCTGCCAAACAAACTGAAAAAGTTTTTTAGCTTGTATCGTACAATCAACTGAATATGCATACTAATAGTTTTATTTCAACATTGACCTGAATCAGATCTGAAATACTATCTCTTAGAATAAAAAAATCATACCCTATTTCTACTGTCGTTACTTCACCAGTAAGTAACAAACTAAATGTGGTAATTTTCTAAAAAACTGATGTTATTGTATTTAGCATTTCAGTATCTTTAATTGTGTTCTACTGGGAACGTATGATATGTTTTATGAGTTTTTTTAATAAACTTTTCTACTAACTTTAGTACATTTGGAAAGAGGAAATCTTGGCATAGCTTGCTAAGTTTTGTTAAAATCAAAATATTTGTGAAAATATTAAGCAATTAGTAAAATAAACCATTTTTGTACATAATGAACAGATTCATTTGTTTTGTTCAGTGTCAGAGATTATTAAAAAACAGAAAAACATTGATTCCTAGTGAAGGTAATCAATGTTGTATTCTGTAAAAAAAAAAAAAAATCCCTCCTGTTATATTTTAAGTTAAATAAAAAACAGTCATTTGCTGCCATTTTCTCTTGTTCTGTCTCCCTTTCTGCATCTGCATATCCTGATGGCAGTATGTAGCTTGCTGCCAAGCTTCCTACTATTACTTTACACAGATTTCATTTTTGTTGTTCTTACACCATTTTCATTCTTGTGCCACTTCAAAAGGAAATTTGAAGCGTACAAGAGATGTAGGATTTTGCTATCTATCAAAATAAGAATGGTTTTGTATGAATAAGAATGGGAATGGGTTTGTGTTGCCAATCCACCAACATATAGATGTAGCATATCTTTACTAGCAGCTAATGATATAATAATTTTCTGCTGCAACAAGATATCAAATTAGTCTTTTCCTTTTTTTCTGGTATGCCCTCAAATACGGTAGATTTGGAAGAACACATATGGAAGAATATTTTCACACTCAGTTGCTTTATTGCTTTCAGAAAGTAGGAAAGGCCTTCAGAAGGTCCATTTCATATTTGTTGCTCCAGGGTAGGGTGTATTATTCTTCCTATAATACAATATATCATTGTATGCTTTAGTATCTGTTCTGGATGAGGATATTAAAACAGCAGTTAGTAAAAATATTCTTTCCACTCTAGCTCCAGCTGTTCACTCCATGTTCGTCTTCTTTAAGATATGGTTCCCTCCCTGCTGGAAGATACTTAAATAATATAATACAATTAAAACTAGTTTCTTACCAGTGGTGCTGGGATTTAAAATAATTTTTTCTCTGAAAGCATTTCCATTATTTGGACAACTATTTCTCTCTTATGTTATAATAAAAAAAAAAAACAAAACATACTTTCTGTGAATCTTGTGTAAGCAAAATTTGCAAAGAATACTTTTTTTTTTTCCTGATCAATTATATCGGTTGTCTTTCTGAGTTCTAACCTCATCTAAACTGTAATAACTTAAACAAGGACTTAGTAATGATAAATTTAACAAAAGTGTTAAATGTCTTGTGAAGCCGTTACAAGCAGCAAGCAATACATTTTATAAACTGCTTGTTGAGCTGCTAGATTTCAGCCCGATAAACACAGTGTGGAATGAATTTATGACTCGTATTCTAAAGGAATAAGGACATTTGCAGTATGAAGTTGGTGGTGGTTAGTAGTTCTGGCAGTAAAAGTGGCAGGAATTCTGTGAATCCTGCCTTTTGTTTTGGCTAAATACTGAACCAGTATTCCAGCGTAATTTAATTGTAATTCTTTGGTGTAGTTTAAGACTTGAAGTTAAACAATGTTGAATAGTTTTAAGCCCTATTTTTCTTCGTAAAACTTGTCAAAAGAAGCATACTTTCACTTAACTATGATCTATCTTTTGGTGTAAGTGTTTGGATGGGATCAGCTGCTTCATTTCTGACCTGCTGTGTTGGAATGGTCCTTCTTGTCTGAATATACTGATTGGGCTCTATGACAAACAAATAGGGCAATGCTGCACAGTCTATAAATTGTGATTTATCAGTTTGCTATCAATACCAAATACAAATAGCATACCTCTTCAATATATGTAAAGTTTTGTGTTATCTTTATTGTTATTTTATATAGTTAGCTGTAGCTCTCAAAAATTCCAAAGATCTATCCAAACTCTGTCCTCTCTATGAGAAATATGGTCAGTTGCATTAGTGGGAACACTTAATAAAAATTTTAAGAAATCTGCAAAGATAGCTTGTGGATCTTAGAGAACCTAAAACCAAAACACAAAGAGAAAACCACTGAGGCAAACTGCACACTGTGACAGTAACTAAATTAAGTATGCTGTAGTGTATAGAAGATTATATATACTCAGAGGAGAAGTTATGTAAATCCTTCTTTGTCATTCTAGAAGGTAAGCTTAGTGCATAAATATATAATAATGTTATAACATTTCATTTCTTTTCAATTGCAGCAGATAGAAAATAAATGAATGCAGGAATATTAGTAAAAAGGTAGGATTTGATAATTTTTCAGAAGGAAATGCTAAGTATAAATAAAAATGCATAAAAGTAATATATGGCAAAATTGTTTTGGCATGTTAATGATAAAAAATAATTTGGAAATTAAAAATTGCAATCAAGTGTTTGGGTTGTTTTAGTTACTAAAAACTCTAACACTGTAGTGCCACTAATTAGCTGTTAATGATTGGAAACTGGATGGTGTTATTCCAAAATTTTACACAGTATTTTCTTTATCTTTCTCAAATCATTTAGACATTATCAGGGCAACATATTGGACTAGATAGCTGTTCCAGTCTGGTACAGATGTTTCCATATTGCTTTCAAAATGAGCAGCAAAGACTTTTAAGATTTCCTGAATTCTGACTGTGTATTAGTAGTACACAGTATCTGCTGGACAAATTCTTTATGCTTAATGAGTATACTGTTACACTGGATTCAATATACATTTCGAGTTTGGAACAAAATGCTTTTTTCCATGTAAGCATATATTAAATACCAAAATGTAAATTTTCAGAGTAAGAGTTGAGCTCTCTAAAGTCACTAAAAAATATAGAAACTTTACATAAGCATAACTGGATATTGAAACATTTTAAAACATCATTTCTAGCTCCCTGGCTTTAAAATATTTTAATTATCTTTTTGACTTCAGTGTTCTGATAAAGAGCTTTATTAACGAGTTGATACTTCAGAAGAGCTGAAGGTCCTGAAAATATAGTTTTGTCCATAAATAGCATTTCATTTCATCTCAAGATAGATGCATATTGGAAGGTTTATCTTCAAGACAGCTTAAATTATTTATTAACTGAGCTTGATCCCTGAGGAGTATGGCTATCATCAGTATCATTTAAATTCCTTGAGAGCACTTACTCTCATCACCTTTTGTCAAGATATTCTGAGATAATTTGAAAATTTAGCCTAATTCACTAATCAGCTATTGCATTTGCAATGGTAGAATACTTTCTCTGCACAGCACAGTTTGGTTATTCTCTTTGAATTACAGGGGAAACCTGGTGAAATACTGAGGTATGCATATGATAGCGTTGAGTGGCCTCTCACTGATGAGTTAAATTTAAAAATAAGCACAAACATCCACAATATGTATTTTCTTTTTTTTTGGAGGATGGGGTTTTTATACAAGACTACTAGGCATTCCAGGTTTTAGTGAATGACTGAAATAAATACAAATATTTTGGCACCTGTAACTACACCCTGTGCTTTTCATTGAACTTCCAGGAACATGATGACTACATGCTGAGACAAGGCAAATGCAGACATCTGTGAAATATCTGTCATAGGCAAGTGCAGTCATTTCACTACAAACTTTTTCAACATGGAAAAGCCAACCAAAAACACGTTTCACAAAAACAATAAGTATATGGCAACTGTATAGCATTGTTTTTGAATGCTCGGTTAGACATCAACAGCTTGCAGAGGCAGTCTCAGAAGGTTACTCAGGAAGTGGTGGAAATCACCCATCATCTCTCGTTATTACTTAATGAAAGATGTTTTTCCAGACAGTTGCCTGGTATTACAAGGGTTATGCAAGCTTGAAGTTGTTCCAAAGTCTATTTGTGCAGGTGGGTGATTGGAGGAAATAAAAAGCTGATAATAGTCATACCCAACTCTTGTGGATCATGCAGAAACAACTAAGTGGACTCCCTGCTGGCACTGGAATGCGCTTCACTTGTAATTAATTCCAAACACAATCCTGAAATAGCTGCCACATCCAAGACCGGGCCAGTTATAGCTTCAAGTGCTTTCAACAAGACAGTTGCAGACATATATTTACAATCCTACTGAGAACAATGGTTATTCAGGTTTAAATGTGTGGGAAACAAAACAAATTCAAAAGAGCACATTCAAACAGTTTAGTCCAACCGTTCTCTCTGTGTATTCTGCATAGCTACCTAGTGATTCTGTTATTCAGTATTTCATCTGCTCTTTTGAAATGTCTCTTGTAATGTTCGTTCCTTGAAATCCTGAAATATATGGTTGTCCTTACCTGTAGTTCTTAGATTTATGCCATGTTGAATAGTCATGTAGGAGAGATTTGCTTTGGGGATTTAGTCAAGTTAAAACAATTTTAAAGCTGAATCCTATACTATGGAAAATTGCCTAGTCCCTCAATTTGGGCTACTGTGTAACATGAATGTTTTTGTCATCTGCCTGACAAAATAGGAGATTTTCTAATTTTGTCTGGATTTCTGTATGAACTGCAGCCTGGCTTAATTTGTTGTATGCGATTGGTGTAAATCTCTCCAATGGGTCCACCACTTACAGGAGACATCACATTTTTATCACGTGTGCTATCCAAGAAATCTTATACATGGCAACTCTGTATAAAAGCTGGGCAATTCCTACTATTTTGTGATGCACTCTGCTCAGTTTTGGGTGTTTGTTAGTTTCTTCCTACTTGTTGACTTGGGTTCCTGCCTTGTAAATTTACTGCTGGTGGAATCCAGCAGCCTAGATTGATCCGTGATGAATGAACTGAGCCTGAGTAGTGCTTACTCCATACAAAATGTTCAGATGTATTGTTTTAACAATTGCACTGAAATCTGTCTATGGGTATGTTTTAGTGTAATGGGGTGATTCTCCTTGCTCTACCTTATAAAGGGTTAATTGTGTTTTAATGAGCCCTCATTAAGCCTAGAAAGATCACTGTCCCCAAATTCTCTTTACCATAAGGAACAGGATTCAGGTGATTCTTCATGTGAGCCTGGATCTCTCTCTCACTTTTTGATAAAGCTAAGCAACAGTAGGAAAGATTCTCTGAAGCGTAATTTTGGCAAGTTTCTTGATCTTCTTCTCAGCATCAGGATATCAGCATATTCCTGATAAAACTTCTGTGTCTTTGATTATCCCTGGAGTCAGAAAATACTGGTTTATATGTTGCTCCAGTGTGGTTATAAGTAGCAAGTCTTCTTTCATTCCAGTTATGAAGCTTTTTAAAGGACTAGATGATCATTCCTCCATTATTGAAGAGCATGGTACCATCCATGGTGGGACTTACATTAACCTGTTCATTTCTTAGCAAGTCAATGAAACTAGCTCTACTGGTGGCCATGACCTGTGCAAGGAGATGGATGTAAATTTAGTCACTGGTGACTGATCCTCCAGAAATAGTACTATTTCCATATTATCTCTTTTTGTATTTTTCCAAGATTTCTAATGTGATTGTGATTGATTTCTGTCGAAAACAGATGATTAGCGTTGCCGTGTTCTTTTCAGAGCTTTGTGCCTCCGTATAACGCATTTGATGTTAAGAGGATATATAACATGTACAGACAAAGGCATTCCAACATTTTTTGCTAAAGACAGATCCAAAGCCATAGGAATTGCCAGACTGGATAAGTGTTTCTGTAGTAGTTTTCTAATAGTCTAGCAAACTGAATCTGCTATAACTGATCAAACTTAGGTCTGTCTTGATACCACACTAAAAAGCCTTTTGATCCCAGACAACACTAAGCCATCTGGAGCTTTATTCACATTTTTATATTATCCTGGTGCTGGGGTGTCCAAAACAGATGTATGGTTTTGGCCTACCTTCAAGTAGTTTGAAACATTGTATGAAATCTTCCACACTGAGCGGAGCTTGAGGAATGAAAGGAAGTTATAGGGTGCCTTTGAAGTTGTTGGCTATATTTATGTGCGGGTTTATCTATATATATTTGTGCACATTCATTTTCCACCCTTTTTCTTTCTCCTGGAGTATGTGTATGAAATTTATCCAGGCCCTGAGGTTACAGTATAAAGGTGTACAAGGTCATAATGATTAGGCTTTGTGCTTTAGGTATTCTGTTCATGTCTAGTATTATATTTTCAGAGGTTTTAGAATTCACTATTATATGTGTAGCATATAATCTTGTTCTAGAATATTACTGGTCCACACCTCTAAAGTTAAATATATATTTCTTCTGTTTTTATAACAGATTGTAAATCTGAGCATATAGTATTTAAGTGGATAAATAATTGGAATGTGGAAATAAAATAGGCTGAGTATACATTTGTGTTTTGGTTCAGAGTACTGGATGTGAATTTGAAATATATCGTAGTTCCCAATTACTATTCATTGCTTCAGTCACAGGCTGGTTTTGGAGCACATAAAACAGACTCCTTTCTGATCTGAAGCTTCATTTCAGGTGGGCACCAAAAGTATGGGGTCCTTCTGCAATCTGTGAGGTACACGTATGGTGGGGGTGTTTGGTAGAATAAACAAGATTCTATATAGTCCTAAAAATTCAAACCCACATGCATTCTAAGTGGAGTGTCGTGAGGATCAACTGCTTTGATCTGCTGATCCATTGCCATTACACTAGGTTGTAGAAATAACTGATGTAATAGCTAATATAGACATAACTGTACATTTTGAAGAGGATGCTAGCATGTTTCTGTAATGAAAGTGGAAAACTACAGATTAACTGTGTGTTCCATTGTGAAGATTTATTTCAGAGGTTAAATCTAATTATAACTATATTTCTGGAATATGAGCTGACTTTTGCCTTTTGATATTTCACTTACTGAAATGTGGTAGGAAGTGTTCTGGTTGGTATACTTGGTATCTGCCCAATAGTTAATATTATGGCATTATATACATTTAGTGCCTTTTCTTTGCGTACATTATGAGAAAAATTATATATTAGAAAAGTTCCAGTGAGCAGTTTGTCCTCACAGTACATGGAAAGAGGGATGAAAATTTTGATTAAATACTTGTTGAACTGTGGTGACATGGTCTATTACTCTCCATAAGGACGTTTTTCTCTGTACAGTGTGCTGTATGAAAGAAGACAATCATTCCTTAACTGACTACTGATGTCACACAGCACAGTAAAAGGCAAAGTTCCCAATGCATGATTTTTTTTTTTAATAGCTAAACAGTTAACATTTTTTATGGTTTGTCTAACACCTTAGTAGGTGATAGCAACAAAAGAACAGTAGTATACTAAAAGACATCAATATTCACTTTCATTTTGCTCTCTCCAGGCTCAAATCTGAATGATCCTTAAAAGCATAAAGCAGTCACCGTATCCACGAGTTGGAACTCCTTGCATTGCTTTCTTTTGTTGACCTCCTTTTAGCCTGTAAACTTCAGAAAAAAGCTTACTATATCCTTGGACTGCTGACATGTCATTAGTTAACCGTGCTTTGGCAGTTGAATCTTGCTCTATTTGTCTATGATAGAAGTATCTGAGCTAGCTATCTAGACTTTGTTTAGAACTAATGCATATCTTAGCATAATCAGTGAAGTTTAGGGCTTGTTTCTCTTGACATATTTCTTCAGAATAATGTATCTAAAAATAGAATATATTCTAAATTCTAATTAATACTATTGTCACTGGTTTTCCTTGACTTAAAGAGAAGTTAACATGCTCACTGAAACGTAGCTGTATTTCAAGAAATCCCACCTAGCAATTCTGAAGATCATTTTTTTCTTGAATTGCTCAAGACTTTGAGAACAAATTAATGCCATTTAGTTACTAGCATATGAATATGCAGGTTTGACTTTACACCCCAAATTTTTATTTCAAAAATCAGTCTTATTAGATAGATGTGTAGAACGTATTACATAATGTTGTTTTAATTTTATTCAGATATTCTTTTCGTACTGAAAGGCTGCATTGCCAATGAATCACTGGATGCTTATAGTGTCAGTGGTAGCAGACCAAATTTTCTTCCTATGAAAGGATTGGTTATGATCTTAATTCGTTATATAATATCTTTTGTGTGAGATATGAGGTTAGTGTACATTCATAGTTAAACATTTTTATGAACAAGATAACTGTGGGCTCATCTTAATTAGGCCTCAATAGCATTGACCTGGATAATAGATAAAACAATACTATGCATAAAAAGCATAGGGTTTTTTTAGCAATTGTGTTACATCTGACTGTGGTGAAAAATAGATTTTGTACAGTGTTTGTCTTGCTGCTTCTTTCCTTCCTTAATGTTCTCATTAAAAGGTGCTGTAAAAAATAAGCATTTCCCACATGAAATGACTTTAAAACTCTTAAATTCGTAAACTTCAAAAAAAAACAATTATGTGAATTAGTTCTTATTCAATGCTATTCAATTTCTTTTTATCATTTTCCTTTAAGAATATGTAAAATAACTGTTTGTGAAATATGGAATCACTGGAATAGACCAGTAAAAAGATAATCTGGATTTCTGGATTTGGTGGAGTTTATTCAATATTAATAGGTTTTAGTGTAACTGAAATCAAGCCACCTGGCTATAATCAAAGGGTGTAGCTCTAATTTAAAGAATGCTAGTGTGGCTTGAGAATAAAAATATTTTTTAAATGGTGGTAGAAACAACCTGATCTTCAGCTTCCAGGCAATGATGTCATAATTTGTAATTACAGTCTTTTGATCCATAAGGAAAGACTAATACACACGAGCAAGTTGTATGAAGCACTAGTGTGACTGTTGTAAATATTGAGTCTGCTTCTACTGTAAATATTTCCAAAATTGGGAAAAGTAGCAAATAGAATTTTAAAAGGTATTAAGATTTGGAAATTAAGATGTGGAAACCTGTCTAATCCTGGGAGAAATTTAAGAATTACCATCTTTTTTCATATGTCCATGAGATTAGATGGTTAGTGGTAAATGTAATCATAATGGCATTGTAACACCTTCTGTCCTTTAAAACCTTGTATGCCGAGCCAATCAATCAACCAACAAACAAAGCAAATTAGTAAAATTTGCCAGGATGTAAATCAGCATAGCTATTTTCCTAGGCCACTCTAGATGAGTCCAGTTAATCCAAAACCCGAGTTTATCTAACCTTTTAAAAAATTATTTTGGGTATTCTGGACATAGAAAGCATAAGAGTGTATTTTCTTTATCCTGTCCTATTCCATTTCCTTTGCCCTGAAACAAAGGTAATGGAGGATGGAAAGTCCTCAGTAACCATTTTTTAAAAATCAGAATAAGATCCAATTACATAATCCTTGTGACAGTTTCTCATGTATGACGGAAGCAGGAAGGAATATTGTTAGAGCATGCCACAGTTCAGTAATTTTTAGCTGCCAGATGTTCCCTGGAGCTTAATGTTATCTGAGTTGTACAGAAACACTCTTAGCTTGTTGCAACTTGAGCCACGAACCAGAAGAAAATTATGGCCATAAATACTTCCCTGTTGGCCCCATCTGTAGCCTGTATGAGAAACTCAGCACAGGAGATAATCTTTCCTAGGTGAATTTGGTAGGTTCTCAAGTTTCCAAGTTCTTTTTGCCTGAAATATCCCACTGAAACTTACAATGTTACAATTATGGTTACCTACAGGGCAAAAAACAAAGTTTGCTTTAGTTTTGTTACCAGATGAAGAGAAAAGAAAATAAAAACATGATTATTATATCATTTAATTACAAGAGAAAAGATATTCAAATAGACTCTTAATGAAGCCGAGTACTGTACACATAAACAAAGAAGTTGCCCAAATTAGTTGCAGTAACTAATTTGATGGTGATATTCTCTCTCTGATGGAGCAGACCCAGGCAGTAAATCATTATTGGTTGCCTAATGAGAAGATCCTACTGTGAAAATAAACAGCTGTCCACAATAAAGAAATTGTTTACAAGAAACCATTACATGGCAGACACTTCATTCCCTTGAGAAAGGAGCAAAGGCATGAAATATTGAGCAGCTGGATTTTTTCTGTGATGTTTATTTCAAATAAAAATATTTGAATTTTGTTGTTAATCTTTATTTTTAGATTCTAATAGCATGATCCTTTCCTTGTATTACCATTTTAGTTTGCTTGGAAGGAAAGACTGTAGCTACTCTTTTTTGAGGTTGCTGCGTATTATGTATGTTCCTGAATTCATTATAGTTGTATACATATACTGTAGGTGGAGAAGTTTTTTCTCAGCCCTATATAGTGGGGCATATAACAGCCCTGCCTCTCCTCATTAATATCTTTCAATAAATTTTCGTCCAAGAATTTAACTTCTAGTCAGTTCAATGCTTCTCAGGTGGGACTGTATCTAGGGGCAAACCCTGGTCTTCAGTGACCTGTCATTGAACAGGGTCAACAAGAAGCTGTGATCTTTCCACAGGAAGGAACAAAATCTTGTTCATACAATTTGACCCATCTGTAAATGTCTTCGCAATATTTAAAGTGTGTGTAAACTAAGGTGAGGTGACTATCATCAAGGGTTTGAAAGAGAATGAAATAGTGGGCAGAAAACTGTGTTCACCAATCTGTATTTCTAACTGTGGCCTTTAAGTGGTGCGTCTTTGAGATGCTTCTGTATCTGTAAGACTTCCTGATTTCACTCGCAAGGTTTCATGTGTTAAACAGCTAAAGGGCAGCTGTGCTTAAGCACAGCCACACAGGATTCCCAGCAAAAGGACAGTGACAGAAACTCAGGGACTCCTGAAGTACGGGGGAGTTTGTGGTTTTTATAGGTTTAGCTGTTTGTCAGAGACAGTAATTCTGATTGTTTCTCATGCCAGTAAGTAGGTAAGTGCACTAAGTACACTTAACTAAACTTGTGTGGAACATTTCTCACTCTAGAAGCTATTTCTTAGCTTCCTAGATGGTACCTGTATTACCACATCTTGGTAGCAGTGTAGTCCTTTGTTTGGTATCTTCATAGGCAGCGCATGGCTCTCTCAAAGCAAGACTCTAATTCCTCAGTCAGGGAGGTTCACTGATAATTGTCTGTTGATGAGCCTGTCCTTAAACTGAAAAAAAAGATGATATTTCATATTCTGGAGTGAAAGAGGATAAGACTTTCAGCTCAGTTAAGATGCTCCTAACACTCATTTAGTCTTCATCCTCCCTAGATTTCCAAAGACTATGGCAAGGCCTTGGTGGGGTGTCTGTCTTCTTGTCAAATCCCTCTCCCTCCTTTGATGAGCAAGGCTTTCAAATCACAGGATAGTTATTCACATTTTGCACATAAACAGTTTTCTGGTTAGATGCCAGGCCAGACAGGAAAGCGTAAGGGAGACTTAAGGCTTTCTGGAATGCCATCCAAGTTCTTCCATGTTATGGATCTTATAATGAGGATTTACCTTAAGTTCATTTCTATGGCTGTATAAAAATTTGATTCATTGTGTTAACATATAAGTATTACTTTCTGAATGAAATTAATTCAGATCCAAGATTTCTTTGCACACTTGCAATGATTCAGGAAGAGCCCTTCTATGTCTTAAGATTGCATACCTAAAGGACTGTCAGTTTTGATGCAGGTGCTTTTCAAAATTTGGAATGGTCTGTAACTGTGACAGGGAAGGTTCACTTCATCAGACCTCAGGTAACACCTGAGGCTATGTACATGATGTCTCTTTTGGATGTCTGCCAGACTGCCACTTGAACTTCCATTTACACTTTAATTAAGTGTAACAGTATTGATGAAGCATTCCAGCTAGGTATTTCTTTTAGAAGAACAGCTTGTTGGTCTGTTTTTGACCAGAATTTTCAAGACCTCATTCAGACATGTAGTGTTTCTATGGGGAGTATTTATTAGAATCATGCATACTATGAAAGTATCTGTAAGTTGGAAAGGCCAAAAAGTTTACGTTCTTGTAACTCTTCTTTATCCTTTGTTAGCTATGTTAGTGTAACCAGGTATTTCCTTCCCTTTGAAATCTCTGTTATACTTCCAAGAATTCTTTCAGGTCAGTAGGACTGAGAGGGAGAAGCTTCTGCCATTGCTTTCAAGGAGGCATTTGTGACTTTTGCAGATGGGGGATATTATGTGTTCCTGCAGAAGTTGGTTAGGCAAAAATTCTCTATCTTACAGCACTGGAGCTGCTTTTGTTTATTTGGAGTTGGGGTTTTTTGGAGTGGTTTGTCCACAGAGTGAAAGTACATATTGGAGATCCACCTCAATTAAAATGAATAGGCTTTCTTCTGTGAACTCTGCAGACTGTCATTTGAGGCCCACAGACATGAGATATGAATGTAATCATTGCCGTAATGCAGAGCTGCGGGTGTTAGAGCATATTTGGGAACATGGAGCACATGTCTTTGTGACCCACAAAGAAAAGTACTCTGTAAATTCACAGACACCGCAAAGACCACCACGACCATGCACAGGCAATGGCATTTTCTCCAGTATCTGGACTAACACCGTTCTTTAATAATACAATTCTAAATGCATGAAGTAACATGGAGCTTTTGGCCTCCTGCTAAGTCCTTCTGGTGCTTGGTTACTGCCACAGCTGGGAAGCTATGCCTTATTTCATAGTCCTCTCTATCCTCTGACTTGATTTTCACTAACTTTACATTGTTCAAACAGCCTTAAGAACATTTAGAGAAGGTAAGAAAGATGCTTTAAGTCCCTTTAATGGTCCTTCAGAGTGCCATAAAATGGTAACAGCATCACAAAACATGTCTGAACAGCAGTTTCCTATATACCTGCAGGTATGTAGACGTTTTTAAGCCAGCTGTAGGCTATCTAGCTGACATACTGCTAAAAGGTAGCTAGTGCAATGTGCAGCTCTGTGGAGGATGGAAATTTCATCAGAGGAGCTGAGTACATTTTTGTGCAGTTAATCCTTGCTGATCCATTATGTCGCTCACAGTGTCCAGGAGAGTTGTCACTGATAGCTATTAGCATGCTCTACGTTGAGCATGTGTTTATATAACTTGTTGAACTGAGGTGTATGTGTTAGGATTTTCCAGAATGAGGTATGGGTTGCATTAGAAAGCTCCATTTCAAGTCATAGTGTTATAGTGATAGTACTTGGATTCACAATTGATAATTCAGAGTAACAAAAGTAATATATTTGTGTTTGTTTTGTGCCTTATTTTATTTAGGTATTGAGAGAGTGCTATATCCTGCCTTAACAGAGAATGAATGTATGAGATGATAAAATAAATGTAGATATGCAATATATTCCTTACAAAATACATTTAAATTATAATAGATTTTGTAAGTTGAAATAGTGTTCTCAGCAGCATTCTGTTTTAAAAATAATTTTTTATCTAAAACTGTATCAAGTATTTGTAAGTTCACATAAATACTATTTTTATTCACAGATAATGCACCTCAGGTAGCAATTACTGCACCAGGATCTGGTAACCATAGAAACAGCTCTACAGGCCCAACACCTGACTGCTCTCCTCCATCACCAGACACTGCACTTAAAAACATAGTGAAAGTTATACGTCCTCAGGTAGGTGATCACCATAAGCATCCTCTTATTAGTTGTTATTTTTCATTTTAAAAGCAGGCTATGACGCATGTATTTTAAGAGGATGTTATCACTATGCACATCTGAATAGGTCAAAGGCAGATAAACAGAACACAAAATATTTTTTGTATTTAAGAAGCAATCTTGATAGCAGGAGAAGATAAAATATTTTATGAGGGAGCCCGACAATGTACAGAAAGATATCAGTACATTTTTCTTATAACATTAATGATGAATGAAGTCTTTGTGTAATATTTTGTATTTTTATGTACTATCAGTTTTCTTCCAAGTTTGTGTTCTGGTTTTATCAGCATTAATTCCCTGTTAATTTTTCAGGTTTTCCTCCCTCTTTCTGTATTTCCAGTTACATGTCTCATAATGTTTCATACATTCTTTAGTTTACCTTCTTGTGTAGTATTGCTCCTCAACTTTCATCCTTCTTAACTATATGTATTTCTAACAGCGTTTGGTAAACAAGATGCTTACTGTGCGTGCCGCTTGTAACTCATTAAGGAGTACAGTATTTTAAAAAAGCTTTAAAATAAATAAATTTTAGAACTTGATTCGGTAGTATAGAGGTAATCAGCGTAGAGGAGTTTATTTTAGAATCACAGGATCATAGGATAACACAGCTCAGAAGAAACCTCAGGAGATTATCTAGTTCCCTGCTTAAAGAGGCATGACATGAGGTGTGTCAAAGCTAGCTGTGACAACTAAAAACTGAATTGATTAATTGTGAAACATTTTTTGGTGTGAACCGGAAGAACTTCTGTTCCTCTCCTAACAATTGTTGGGATCAAATGCAGCTGTCTGTTCTTCGTTGCTGAGCTGATCTCTGCAACTGAGCCACTTTGATGCTAGTGGATGCAGGCTTTGTATCTTCAGTATGTTGTTGGCATTTGTGCTACTTGAGAAGTAAGCTGATGGGTATGTGATATTTTGGTAAGAATTATATAGGGCAGATTGTTTTGGTGCTGCACAAGTGTTACAGTGATGGAGGTGGATCTTCCTTTCAGTGCTCTTTGGAGCACACAGTTCAGAAGTTCTTTCAGAATTAAAGGTAATTACTAGGTGCACCTGCCATTTCTCTCTAGGAGCCATTAGTTTCCTGTGTCTGACACTGTCAACGCACAGTAATTCTAATGACTAATCCCTGTGTGACACTACAGTAGTTTGGGTTCCACATCCTGGTTAAAATCTAGATTGAAGGGGTCTAAAATAACAGCTCCTTCTCCTTTTCTCTTTTTATAGTTGTTTCTTGTTTTGCTTTTTCCTGTAGTCTTTCTGTCCCTCCCACTCAACATCAGTATAGTACTGAAATGCCTCCTTCCCTCTAAGCTGTTTTTTATAGCAGGCAGCAAGCAAAGAGAAAGGTATTGGAATATTGTTGGAACAATCTGTTGTGTGATAGCTTGTTGAAAATAGCATTTGAAAAGCTGTTTCCATCATGATATTGCCAACAGATGGACCCAGAACACTGAATGGGATGTTCTCCTGCTAGTTAACTCTGAATGGATTCAGCAGATTCTGGGGAGCTATTTTCAAATTTAAATCATACCATTTACTGACTCCCAGTATTCTCATTGTTCTGCAGAACAAAACCTAGCTGTGCGATATATGTGATCAGAACTTTACCACATTTGCTATAAAGTCTCTCGTGTGGCCCTACATGTGGCATAATTCCTATGCAGAAACCAACATCACAAAGGCACATGTAGGCTAGTGCTTAATGTGTGCTGTAAATCTACGTGCTAATACAAGAGAAGTTGAATGCACTATTGCATTCGGATACCGGTATGCTTCTCCTTTCTCCATGTATTTTATGCACGTTGCTTCAGTATTCTTCCTTTTCTTTGTTTTTGTTGCTTACCTAATCACCTCTCCCCAAGATCTCAACCCAAGAATTTAGACAAAGAAGTTGTAGATGTTTGCAATGTGGTGTTTGCAAACCATTACTGTTAATTCTGCCTGCATATTTAATTCGTTTATTCCATGCCTGGTGCATTCAATTAGATGGCAAGCTCTTTGAAGGTTAACACAATGGAATTCTATTCTTGACTGACCTCTCACCACTCATGTAAAACTAATGAACAGTGTTACACAATGCATGCAACATAATTAATTTTCTGTTGTCTGCCAGGGTCTCTTTGCACTTTTCTAGCAAAATAAATAGATTTTAAACAGATCTAAAACAGGGACCATATAAATTTCCGAAACAGCTGTCACTCCTTTCCCCTTTTCATATGTCTTGTGCATCTAGCACAGGAAGGTGCCAGTGAAAGGCAGAATAGGAAACTCTTCAGCAGCTAGTTTTGCACTAGGCAGGCTTTGGTAGCTTGGATTAAACTGCCAAGGAAGTCTGGCCTTTCAACTCATATTGTGGTTTTTTTTTATTTATAGCCTTAGCTATCTTTCCTGGAGGGTTGTGCAATAACAGTTTACCCACAGTGAGGAGAAACACTGCTGTTTCTATATAAGCAGCAGCAGCAGCGGGGACCAAATATTCCTTCCTCCCACCAGCCTGGTGAGGGCAGGCAGTGGCAGAGAGCAGAAAAAGAGAAACCTGGTGAGCTGGGTTTGGAGGCAGAAGTGGGGGTCATTCTGCCTCCTGTTTTCTTTGGCCTTTTCTTTCTAAGACTGTGTGCTAACTCGTGTGATGGCAGTGCATATACATGCTTCAGCACACAACAGATTTTGAAGATGTTTGTATGAATGTGAGGTTTAGCACAGCACAGTGGCCTCTTCTCTCTCCTGTTCGAGGTGCTCAGGTACCAAACACAGCTCGTGGGGGACCTGTCAGCTACACCAGCTACATTGGGTCTCTGAAGAGAAGGGAGACTGTGATGCTGCACTGACAGCCCGTGGGGTGGAACTACCATAGCTGTGAAGTATGAGACAGGAACAGTCTCATACACAAAGTGTGAATCCCAAAGGGCCTAGGTCATGGACAATTAAGGGATTCCTCAGAGTGCGGTCAAAACTTGTTTTGTCTTTTTCCTTCTAATTGTGTCTCAGCCCTAATGATTCTCCTTCTTCTGTTAAAAACATGCCATCACAAAACCTGGCTGGGAATTTCTGTTTTCCCTAAACCTTTCTCTCACATTTCTGGAAATTTGTCCTTTCTTCAATTATGATGAACTTTGAGGTGAGAAGCCTGCAGTTTGTTGCAGCCCTGCCATTCGTCCCTTATGAGATCCCATTGCTCTCCAAAATCTGAAACTCTTTTTGGCTATGTCTCAACTATTCAATTCAGTGTACTATTACTAAAGTTGAAACCTATTTTAACTGAAATGGTATTCCACCCTGGCACAGTGCAGCACTCTGGAGACATACTAATTCAGATCTCAGAAACAGTATTAAGTTCAGTGCCACAGTGCCACCCACCTCTACTGCTTCCAGTCCTGAAGCTAGCACACTTAACAGTAATTCAGGGATCTGTGTGCTCTCTTATCTGTGCACCTTAGCTATGGCTTGTACCTGTAACCTAGCATTTTGCAAATACATGTGTTGTTTTCAAATTTTCACAGGGACAGTCTCTGAAAAAGAAGGTTCATTAAAAAGTTACATATATGCATGATAAGAAACAAACAGATTAAGTTCAGGGTTTTATTCACTTGATCATTTTTTTTCCTGATTGTCCAGACAAGCCTTAATAAGTCTTTAACTAATTAATTGCTAATTAATTAAGACTTTTAGAAAGTAATATAGTTTCAAATTAAAGACATATGCTCTGTGAAGTATACTAACAGTACATGGGAGAAAAAATGGGATGTGGTAGGAAGCCAACTAGGTTAATTAGTTAACTAAAGTCCTCTGAAATTTTAGGCTCTCTTTCAAGTTTTAAATTAGTTACATTAGTACATATAGTAAACTCTAACTTACTTTATCAGACTAGAATTGTAGAAAGTGATAGTAAAATTGAGCTTGGTCTACCACAATTCCTGTAGCTCTCAGTCTGGATGAAGCCTGAACAAAATTGGGCTGCATGTGGCACTTAGTGTGTTTTTTGAATTAGCCTCTCAATTTAATAAAACTCTTCGTATTTATTTGTTCAGCTCAGTTTGAACAAATAAACTGTATACATAGTGGGAGAAAGAGCACCTCTCTTCTCAAGAGGCTGTTTCCTTTTGCCAGTGCTATTCACTTGTGGGTCATTGGCCAGTTCTCATAAAATTGAATTCTGGCTTCTCACCTTTTAAATTCCTCATTAAATGTAATCCAGCATTTGCATATTATCTTCTTGTCTTTCTAAGATATGTTTCAAATGGATAAGTGTAGGTATAGCTTTGAATGTCTAAATGTGGATTATTTAAAAGTGACTTGGACTTTATTTATCACAAATTGGTATTTTCCCCATTTTGTGTGAATAACCAAACTCACAAAGAATGTTGTTTCAGTGATATGAAGAGGGCTTCTGATAGAAAGACAAAGGAACAGAGTATTTCAGTGTTTCTGACATAATGAAATTTCATTATCTCGTTCTTGCTGACTTTATTGCTAAGATCTGCAATAATCTATTCATTAAAATATCTTTTTCTTCACTGTGGTTTGGACGTGCTGTCTTTACATTAGTCACCATTTTTTTCTGTTTATCTTTTTTTTACTTCTTTAAACAAAGTTACAATTCCATCTATGTTTCATTGTTCCTCTAGCTAAGACATCTAGCAATATAATGGAAGATAATAGTTTAAACATTAGAGGACAAAATAAATTGTCTAATTTTTCTGCAAGCAGTAGTAGAATCCTGCAGGACATCTGTAGGCTCTGATAGACCTATCCCATGTGTTTGGGCTACCAGGTGAGCCTTGCCTAATGTACAACTCTTTTGTGCGTGCACAGTGAGCCTGGCATAGTTCTGTAGATGTAATTCATCTAAGCATAGGGGGAAAGACAGGGACCATGACATTCCACACCCTGTAGCAGCCTGGACCTGAATGGACAGACCAGCCGTAGGAAATACATGCTCCAGAGCCTCTCTAGTTGACCTAAAAAGTTACAGTAATTTACATTCAAGGAAATTCTATCTCATCCTTCTTGCAGTTAGGAGCAGGAATTACTTTAATTGTTCCGTAAACAGGATTTTCAAGTGGATTAGTGTCACTGTTTTCCCATGGTGAAATAACTCTGATTCCTCCCCTATGCCAACACCCTACTGCGGTACCCGTAGTTCTTCACAAATGGTATACATCCCTTGTCACACTTAGCTTGAGTTGGTACAAGCCTGTCTCTGCAAACTTAGTGAAATCCCCGCTGCAGGCTGTTACACCAGTGCACAAATGCATGAGAACTCTGTGGTGCATCTACTGAACTTGTTTTGCAACACAAAAAATCTGCTTTGTTACATTTTATCATAAAAAGGATGGCTGGAGAACGCAGTTATGCAATAAATTCTCACCAATCACTTTTTGAATGAGATCACAGGACAGCTGGGGTGTAAGGACTTTCTTTCTCCTACAAACTGCTTTCTGTGCTCAGCCCAAATTCCAACATGCTCAGCCAGGCAGGGAATGACCGGGAAAATAACCATGGACAAATACTGTGCGGGTACACTAGGCTTCCTGTTTGGGTGCAGACTTCTTTTTCTGGTATGTTGTGGTGCTGGGCTTTGTGCAACCATGTGCAGTGTCCATGTGCAGCTCAAGAGGCAAATAAGACTTAAAGAAGACTTTACTGAGAGTTATGATTTTGTGGGTGATCGAACTCATCATCTCCAAGGTAAAAGCCACTCTTGTGTACATGATTTTATGAAGTTCTGAAAGGTGTTGAGCATTTGAAAGGCACTCAGCATTCCCAAATCCCACTAAAATAAAGATGTATTCTACTGTCTACAGATGGGCAGATTTAGCCCTCATCATTGGTGTGCCTGGTTTGGAGATTTCTCCTGTGTTATGTAGTGTTTCCAAGGCTGCATGTATCCATTAGGGCTGCAAGCACTTCAAGGCAGTTGACAGCAGTCAGTGACCTTGATTCTAGGTATGGAGATATATTTCAGAAAATTATCTCTCTGTGTATTTTTGTTTGTGAACCTTTAAAGTGTCTATGCAAATCTACTGCACACAGTTTGGTATCTTCTCGTTCTAATGATGTTGAAATGAATAAACAAAGAAACAAACGGGTAAATAAAGCTCTTAAACAGCCCTTTAAACATAGGAAACCAAAGAAGCAGAAGATATGCTTTCAGTGCCATTAAGATGTGGTTAGCAATTCATCTATGCGTGACTGAAAATAGGACAGACATTATGAAATTCTGTTATTCTGAAATACTTAGTACAAATTACAAAAAAGGACTATGGCTGGAATTGTCTCATAGCACTGATTTTTTTTTCCCCTCTGTTACCACAGAATTAATGTGTAGAAGACATGTTAAAGCTCCAAAGGAGGATATTTTTTAAAAAATTTCTTTAGAGCATAATGCATACTCTGACTATTTAATAGAAACATTCAAAATATTATTGAAGAGATGTATTGTAAAAGGTCTCCTTTGACAAGTAGCTATAAAACATAATTCTATTTAATTATTTTAATTAGAGCTGAGATAATATGAAAACATAAACACATCTGCCCAATGCACAGCATTAATGAAAAGAGCAAACAGTATGTGTAAGTGCATTTAGTTGCAGTTCAACATGATACTAAAGCACAAGTATAAATTAAAGCAGAATAACACTATTGTCATGAGTGTTATGTTTTTAGAATGTAACTTCTACATGCATATGTTTTCTTGTTTGAAGTTGGTTGCTTACCATGAGAGATTTTCTGGGTTGTGTTTCCTGATTCAATATAAACGCAAAGCATACAAAAGAATTGAACATTTGTCATATCTGAACTTGTAACAGACCAAATTGGTGAAATAGTGAGCATAAAGATAGTTCAGATACCAAAAGATAGGTATGTACATCTACACTAGTAAAATAAGGTTCTGAGCTCTGGAAGGTTGTTATTTATACTGATGAATTGTTAGTGCAGTCTTGCATATAGTTTGGTCTTGTACTATTCTCTCTCCAAAACTATCCATTGTCAGGCCTGGTTTGGAATTTGAATGTGCCAAGGGCTATTCCTGGTAGGTAATTCTGCTTTGAAGACCCTGCTCTGAAGACTAATGAAGTTTAATAGTAGGGGTGTGAACCAGTCCATGACAATTGCCCTGCCCCAGTACGTGTAACGCTTGGAAATGGTAACACACTCAGAGTCTGGAAGATTAAAATCTTACCTATAGTGCTTTGACGGGCATCTCACCAGATTCATGGCATTTTCCTTTGTTTCTGGATTGACCTGGGCCATTTTGAGCACTTTAGTTATTGAGTAATCTTATCACTGTCTGAAAATACACCATATTTTCTCACATGCATGCTATCCGTAGAGCAGAACTTAAAAACCAGCCATTACCTTGACCATTCCAAATTGTAATACACAAATGTAATTATATAAGCAGTTTTCATAATATGTAGGTCAAAATGGGATGTTACTAACAGCTGGAAGCTGAGCTTTTTTAAAAAAAAATGGCCTTACATCCGTTTTCCAACAATTTCAGTGAAAATAGCACTTTTTTTTTAGTCTTTGAAACTTAGAAACTTTTGATAGCTGAGGAATAAGACATTCCTTTTATTTATCAAATTTATCTCCCACTATTTGGAGCTCATTTCAAACAATGTTGTCCCAGGGTAGGAATAATGGTGTATCTTCAAAATCTGGTCACTTGTCAAAGAGGGAAACCACTCCAAAGGTGTTAGAATTTTTAGTGTTCAGAACTGCTATTCCTCACAACCAACAGCTGCAATATGGGCAGTTAAAATGAAAGTAGAAGCTAAGGAAAATGGAAACTGGGAGATCTGTTTTTCCCCTTATTTGTTCCTGGTCTGATTTGTCACCCAAGACATGACCAGAGGTGGAAGATGGAAGGGGGCAGGAATCCTCCCCCTCCAGTGGAGGACTCCCAAAGGAGGAGCTAGTATAACAGGCACAGAGGAGAACAGAACCACAGGAACAGAAAGCACTATGGATGTACGAGTCACATTGCATGACTTCCTAGTCACAGGCCACAGGAAATAGCGATGTGTCTGTGCCATCCTTGAGTGTGTCACTAGCTGTGAAATGATCAAAGTATGCTGATGGGCCATGAGATTACTGTAGAGAAGTATGAACTTGCTGCTTATGCAGGATGCAAGAGGTCTTTCTCTAAATCAAAAATAAGTCAAACAGAAATTTCTAGGACTTTGCCATCAAAGATAGATTTAGTTTTAAAATGCAGTATGAAATGAAAAGGATGTACAGGTAAAAAAAAATAGTTAAATCATTTCTTTTTTTTTTTTTTTTTTTTTTTAATTTCCATGATCTTGTAAGCTCCCTGTTGTGGCTGCTTGGGATATATTTGTTGCCAGCCACTGTGTAATTTCAGTCTTCTGCTCTAAAACTAAATTAAGATGTTGAGAACTGAAAACAATAATGTGAAGATGGGTACTGAAACTAGCTACATTTTATTTTTAATTGTAGTCATAATATAAGATAATGTTCTATGAAATTAAAAAAGAGGAAATTAGGTTACCTTATAAAAAAGACAATCTCTCTTCAGCTTGTTTAACATAGTATTTTGAGGCTTGACAGAATAATTGATTCAGGAGTCTAGTAATAATTCAGTACAGCCTTTCACTTCTAGGTGGCATAGATGAATCAAACCCAGATCCACTGTAATCTTCAATTTTTGTAATTTCAAGGCTACTTGATCATCGTAGTTCAGATCCTATGAATCAAATAACTCTTGGCAGCAGCATTGATTGATGAGAATGTAACGGGACTACTGACTTGTGCAAATCAAAACTGAGGTACTGGAGACAGGAATAAGTGAAGAAGCCTGTCCTCTCACAGGCTGTATTTTACCAATAAAATTATGAATGTTATGGGACTTTATTGTGTAAGCATGCATGAGCAAAAGAGACAAAGATAGAAACAGAGATGGTTTGTTGGCATGTTGAGGCAGAGGACAGAGACTAAGAAACCAAAAAAGTTACGTGAAAGTTGTATTTGAAAGGGAGGACACGGGCTAAAATTGGATGCATTAAAGGACAAAGTGAGGGATGTAGTGACTGATAAAGTCAGTGGGAGATGATAGGACCGTTAGGGAGTTCGTTTGAGAGTCCATGATGACAGAATGACAGAGAAAGCAGAGAAGCAAGTTTTGGAAGACTGGAATCAGCTGGGATACTGTGAAAGGTGTTTTACAGTAAAAGAAGTGGTTTTTTTAGGAAATATAACAATAGACAGGAGTAATCTGAGAAAAGGAAAGGAGTGAAAAGGAATGAGTACTTAGAAAGAGAATGGGGTCTTAAGAAAGAAGGAAGCTGAAAAAAGCAAAATTTCTGAAGTGGGGGTGAGTTGATCAGAGAATGAGAAGAATGAAATTGTCTGGGCAGGTACTAAAATGAGGGATTTATGTGGCCAGATGGCTACTCTCGTACTGTATTATGTATGTGACATGAGCCTCGGGAATGGGCTATAGCCTCTTTGTTTCTTTGATAAATCTGTATTTTATGTGCTAGCT
The DNA here is from genome assembly GCF_000699245.1 of Pterocles gutturalis. NCBI lineage: Eukaryota > Metazoa > Chordata > Aves > Pterocliformes > Pteroclidae > Pterocles > Pterocles gutturalis. Next base: position 29,937 of record NW_010128801.1, on the reverse strand, counting down.
AGAATTTGAGAATGTGGATTCAGTTGTCTTGTATCATACATTTTCTGCATGGTATAAACCAACTGAAACCAGTTTTTACATTATGTGGGGCAGCTGGATTTTGGCAGGAACACTGCAGAATCTCCTCTAGGCTCATTGGTTCTCAGTGGTTTAAAGAACCACAAAACTCTCTCTCTTAGGAGAGCTCTATACCCTGGTTCATCATCTGTAAAATGGGGCTAATGGCTCTGCCATAGTGCGGAGGAGTGTTGTGAGAATTAATTCTTTAAAGACTGTGATGGTGCTATGTACAGAAATCCCAAAGATAAGAGAAGGCAGAGTCACAAGCTTGTATTGCAGGATACTTCAAGGCTGGAGAAATATTTTTACGTTAAATTGAGAAAGGAATTTTGTCCTACTCCGTCTGCTAAATGTGGTGAGGAATATTTGAATGATCCCTTGCATGCTTGTAGTGTTACATGCAAGTCATGGTAGCATTGTAGAATTTGCATGCAACTTCAATTCCTGGGAGCATTAAGTAAGTCCTTATTCATCTTTTTAATAGAAAGCCAATTTGGTATGTGTATTTTGGTGTCTTTCCTGTTTTGTGGTGTTCAAAGTGGTATCTTTCATTGATACATGTTCACTACTGACTTAACATGAAAATATTCTTCTTATTAGACCTGATTTGAAAGTTATTTGCATCTTGCTATTGTAATATCTTTAAAGACTTTTATTGATATATTTTTGCTTTTGCATTGATGCTAAGGTTTGCATTGATGCTAAGATTTCTTCATTGGCCTGTTGTGGTATGCTGTTTTAGGATAGTCTACGGTTTTCTAGGTTAGTATTATGATAGTTGAAACAATAGTCCTGAAAAAACATTTAAAAGTAAATAAAATCAGTCACTAAAGAGATTTACATGTAGCAACTAATAAGTAAAATTAAATAATAAATAAAAAAGGAAAATCTACTTAAGGACAAATCTGCATGTGGTTATGTAGCATACGTATTGGGGTGAAGTTAAGCCATAAGTATGCTACCGTTTCACGGGGATTATCTAACTGTGTGCAGACGTTCTAAGTAGTATGAGGCAGATGTAATAACTGACAATGCTGTCTTTGGTACAAAGAATGAAGAAAGAATGGTCTCTTGGGGACAGAGTTTTGTGTTTGTACAATCTCCACAGCCTTAAAGCCTTGACCCCTGACTACTTTTCCTGGACATTATGGTATTCCATATAGTAAATAGTCTTAGGATTATTCAGGGCCTATCTTGAGATCTTGGTAAATGTAAATTTAGAAGTGGCTTTGCCAGGTGCCATCCAGGAAACCAAGGTACAAGTCTCGAGTTTGTGATTCCTTAATTGCTGGCTACACATACTGCCAATAAATCTGGAATTTGACTCCAGATTCTGACAAATGAACTGTGGTATCCAGAGCATGTCTGCATGTGAACTAGAGGTGGGATTCAATCTGGAACTAAAACTCCTATGCTTTCGTAGAGTCATAGAATCTTTCGCCTCTGTACGTGACAATCTCTGTCTGATTTGGATATCTAGTCTCCCATCATGCTCAGGAGAGATGTAGGATTCAATTCAGATGCCTAAAAATAGGCATCTAATGTCATTTGATGCGCCATAAATGTGTCTTTGACATGCATATAGAGGCAGTCAGGTATGAAATAGGGCACACATAGGGGAGACTTGCCCTCTTCTGAATGGCAGCTGGAGGCCGGGTGTGATGCCCCAGGGAATCTCCAGTAATGGTAGATGCCTGCATTAAGGCAAGTGAACTAATACCAATGTGAATTGTTGCCTGGACTCTATTGGTTGTGTTGACGAGACCTCGATTGACTGAAACAAGAGCTTAGATACTAGTGTAGATGTAAATAGCTATGCTGTAAATTTAGTTATCTAAATCTGGACCTGAATTTGGTCCTAACTGTAGCAAACAATTTTTTCTGCATATTTTCTGCAAACTGTACTTTAGAGAGACACAGAGTAAACACAAAGTGGTTTACTGCATCTCTCAGCATGTATTAATGAACAATTAGCATCCTTTAACAACATAACATTTTACAGGATCCAGAAAAGGTGCAAAAGGCTCCTCTAGTTTGCTACAAAAGCTCAGATGATAGATTTCTGTGTAATTATGTAGAAAAATTATTGGCACGAGTTGACAGATGGACCTTGTTAACTCCAAACAATATAGCACAAGTGTTATGCTGTAGAGCACTAGAGGCTGCGTGAGGTTCTGTAGAGAATCCTTAGATTGGAAAGACATAGTAAACTGAGATACGTTTGTCTGAATTAATCATAATAATGTCAAAGCCCAAAATAATAAAGGGAGTATTTTGTATCACCTAGGTCAGCAGACGGTTGCATGTTAGCACGAAAAAACAGAAAACGTGTTTCTAGCTTCCATAATCATCTTTGAAAATCACTCTAGACTTACTAACCCGTGTCTCCAGAGCAATCCATAGTTATTTATTGACTAACACATTTTAAGAATCTGTGAGCATTTGCAAGCTGAACTGTCTTTAAAAACGCTTCAGAACAGTTTGGGGTTTTTTTGGTTTGTTTCCTTCCCACTCTCTGCTCCTCACCAAGACCTTGCAGGTGTTTTTGTGAAACTTTTTAAAGATAGTGCAGTAGCTTGTAATACCACATTAAGGTGTAGTGAAACAGCTCATCATCCGTAAGTTAGTAAAAGGCTGTATGATGTGTCAGATGCTGCTATTCTGGCTTCAAGAAAGGGGCACACAGTTGAAGCAGTGGCTGGAGACCTGACTGGACAAAGGCCAGAGCAGTTTTTGTAGCTGCTTAGGAAGACTGAGCTGGACCATCCCTGATGCCTTTTCAGGCAGGAACTGTCTCAGTTCAGGAATAACCAGGGATCCTGCATATCATGTTACTAGGAGTATCACCCTTCCAACTCAGAAGCTGAATTCCTGCAAAACCACAAAGACATCATTGCTTGGGAAAGAGCCAGGAACATGTTTCTAAATTACCGAAGATCTTTGTCAGTTTTAGAAATAATTAAGTCATTGATAAATTTGTTGTCTAGAAAAAGTGTGCAGTTTAGGTTTAATTAGTACACATGAATGTTTTTGGTCTGTTCAGAGACTTATTTTGGCTCAGGTCCCAAACAGTGACTTTTAACCAGACTGTTTAATGTTGGAGTTTGTCCCTGTTCATTGAACTCTCCCATGAAATTACTAGCCCTAGGAGTCAGCCTTTCAAAGCCGAAGCTGTTTTAATTATTAAAGAAAGTAAATCCCCTCAATAGACCATACATGAATTCCAGATGGATGCCCAAATTTACCCTTTGCAATTTTTCTCAGTTTTAACAGGACACAGTTAATTCAGACGGTGCCCAACACAACTTTAGCAAGCAATCAAACATTATACAAACCGAAGTCTATTCAAGTTTTTGTCTGACATTACAATAAAACAGTGAATTTTTAGTGAAAATGGTCTAGTTCTGTATTTGTACCATGAACATTGCAGGGCTCGTAATCTAAAAATTAAGTAGACCACAAACAAAACTGAAATTACTCCACTGGGATAGATTGTATTTTAACAAGTAGTTCTAAGTAAGGGATGGTGAATAGCTTCATGGTCTGAGGAAGGGCAATAACTTGGTCTTGACACTAACAAGTAGCAAATTCTTGACCTTATCCATATTCTGACCTGTTAACGCCTGACATACTAAAACAAGAAGCGTTAAAGCACCCTTTACTCTCTTTCTCTGTTTACTTTTCCCAGCTTTAGTTATCTATGGCAGCAGCTCCTGAGATGTTTTCACTGTCATTAAATGTGTATACAGACAGCTCTACACCTGGATGCATAGCCTCCTCTGTTTTGGAGGAGGCATTTGATATTTCGGGTTGTTGGTCTTGAAGCATCAAGGAGCATCGTGGGGTTAGGGTATTTTGAGTATGGAGCCAGATGAGTACTGCAACAGACTATTTAGCATGACATTGCAAACCATCAGTGGTCTGTGGCTTGTAGTCCATGATGTCAAGCACTAAAGTTATGTCTGTATTAATAAGCAGTGCAGTGCAACGGGAACAGATCTGTTTAGTGAAAAAGGTGCTGCTAACCTGATGATCACACTATATAGATTTCATTGGTCTTAATTTGGGCTAGCTTTAGCATGGTCCTATGGTCAAAAGGCCATAAGGAGTTGGAGCACATTTTGTACAATCCTGTAATGTACCTTATGGTGTAGATCCACCCAAAAGGAATGAGTTTCTCGTTCTCTGAGGCTACTCAGCATTCCAAAGCTCAGCCATTAAGTGGGGTCAATGAAGAGGTTCACTTCAAAAGTAAATGTCTGGTACAAACTCGTATCAAGTTTTTCACTATTCCATGAAAACCCATGAAGAAATTTGATTTTCATGTATGTTTTTTAAGCTGACACTTTTCCCCTAAGCTTTTAGACGTTTCAGTCTTTGAATATTTAAGGCAGCCCTTCATAAATTGAATAAACAGCAGAGGGTTGCCTTTGAGTGATGAGTACTTGGTATTATTTTGTAAATTTTATTATACAGGCAGCAGCAGTCTAATTGTTTTGCAAGATGTACCCAGCAATGCAGCTGTGAAGAGCTCACTTTCTGATCAAAAGATGATTGCAATTAATATATGCAAGGCTGTAAAACCCTGTTTTATTTTGAATTAACTTGATTAGAATGAAGATATGCATTTTTTCTAATAAAGATTAATTCAAATTTTGTAAGGAAATTATCTATACACACCACAGCTTGTCATATGAAATGGTTTTTACTAGTATAACCTTTGAGCCAAATAAAAACAGTAAAAAGGGAGAAACCCTAGGTGAATTTATTAAATGTTGAATAATGAAAACTATACAAAAATCTGTATTTTTCACTCAAAACTTCTGTTTTTCTTGTAGCCCAAGCAGCGCACATCAATAGTATCTTCTCTGGAATTTCACCGAATGAATCACAGCCACAATTATTTTGAAATCAACTCATCCCTTGGCTGTACAGGTTTTATTTCTGCTCCTGCAATCAGTCCCGCTAATTATTCCTTTGGATCTCTGGAATACAGTGTTGAAGAGAGAGAACTTCCAGGTATAGAAAAAAAAAGCTCACTTTGCCTATCAACAAAGCTTTATAAAACCATAGGTCTGTGATTTTAAGCTGTAATTGCTGTTGTCTTTGGTAGTGAAATACATTTATCATAAATACACAAAATTATTCCAGATTTCTTTTTCTGATGCTCAGCAAAGGGTTCTCTATTTCATCACCAGTACTATTAATTTTTTTTTTCCTGAATGTTATATTTTGCATAAACCAAACTTTTTTTTTTACGGAAATGCCTAGAATTTAGGTATTGGAGTTTTTGAAGTTACAATGATTCAGGTACACATCTACTTTCATCATTGGGTGGTCAGCATACTCTAATATGACTTTTAAGCTGTGAAAACATAATTAGAAATCATTATGTAGCCAGCAGTAAAGATGAAGAAGGGAAGATTTCTATGTAACCTGACATTGCTTCTGCAGTAGTAATGGGATTCATTAAACCAAAGCTATAATATATTTGCTCTGATTATAAGAATTGAAGAGAGTGATCGTGTAGTTGTAAGTATGAAGGTTTTATCTGTATATAAAAGCTTAGATAATGAAAATGCTTTAAAAAAGGATTAAATATTTTCTTTTTCACAGATCAAAACTTCAGGAGCAAGAAAATGTTAGTAAACCATGCATTTAGCTACTACTGTCCCTTCAAATTTCATATGAGAGTTGCTTTATTTAGGCTAAACTTGTAGCAGAAGAGTATAGTATTTGGGAAATCTAGTATATTGAAATAAATGTCTTTGATAGCTGGTTTATGTGATCTGCAGATAGAGTTATTTCTTTTAAAGGGACACTGTGTTTAAGATATAAACAGAAGTAGATTACTATAAAATAAAAAGTAGCACAAATGTTGAAATTCAATACAAACTTATCAGTCGGCTTCTGTAGCATTGGTCTTCAAATGAGACGAATCCTCTACATTTCTGGTTGGTAGGGTTTGAAAATTCTGAAAACTGTTGCTTTTCAGTGATCAAAAAATAATTAATTTCATAGTTAGATCAAAGGAAAACTATATTGTTAAAGAACTGTCATGAAATAAGAGTGAGAAATCCTATCTGTTATGATGAAGAAAGGGTTAAAATTATCAGATCAGAAGTTATTCATATTGTTTTTCTTGGACTGGCTGTGTCATTATCTTTGAAACTAAAAGCATATGCTTATAATTAATGGATATAGCAAGTCTTTTCAAGTTTAACTGAAAATAATTTAAATGGTGTCTTTTATTCCTAGGTCTGAAGTAATTTGATTCTTTAGAGTTTGGGGTGGATTTTGTTGTTATTGTTTTTTCTACTGTAAATTCTCTTCAGTGATCACAATTTTATTCTGGATAGTTGAAGGATACTCAGTATGTCTTGATGTTTAAAAAGCAAAAATAAGAAAATAGAAAGAACACTCATTGGAGTTAGCTAATGAACTTCTCCAGATTTCTGCTCTTACACAGTTCTGGTTAAGTTCTCCATAATACCTGGATTTACTTTACTTTTATATTTTTTGGTTAAATTTACAGTGGACTGCACTCAGTAACTTGTAATCACAGCATTTCATTTGGTCTGAAACTGGAACTCATCTCATGCTTATTAGAACTGTACATTTCTAATTTGTGGATGATTTGATTTACGGATTGAGTGGAAGCTGAATTTCTTCTTGTCTCTGCCCAGAAAGAAAAAAAAAAAAAACAAAACCAGAGGCAAAATGATTGGTTCTGAAGTTCTGGGCATCTTCTACAAGTTTTTCAAGAGTACAGTTTACCATGCATAAATCATTAATCTACCATTAGCAAATGAAGTAGTTATAGTAAAAGTGAAATTCCCCTCCCCCCCTTCTCAGATGTTTTCTATCCTACAATTATTTAAGTAATATATAGGATCACAGATTAGATACGATCTTGTCTGAATGAAAAAAAAAATTTATTTTGCTCATTAAAGTCCTTTTGACTCCTTAATGATAGATGATGCACTGTAATTCTGCAGGAAACAAGGAGTACTAATGTGTAAAGAGAACAGTAAAATCCAGAAGGAACAGATCAAAATTGTCTCTCTTGGAAAAGTCTTTGAGGCTTGTCTCTTACTCAGATTATTAAAAGCTGAACCTTGAATAATAATAGTTGGCAAGGACTAGCAGAAGCAGTGTTCTGCTACAGCTTTTTTCTGCTTAGCTAGCTGTTGTTTTACTGAAAAACTGTTTCACTGATTCCTTTTCCATCTCTACAGTGACAACAATTACAATTCATCCTATGTCTTGCTTATAGTCCTCTGAATTGCCAACTTGTTCTGAAAATTCATGGAAGATCTGCACCTTAAAAGAATGTTTAATTCAATAATAACTGAGGATTTTATGCATTTGAGTGTTTCCTTCTGTATTATATTCTTGGTCATTTATTTGTCTCATCATCAGCAAAGAGCAATGAATTATTTTGTCATGCTTGTTGAAGTCAAGGATCTTCTGGCTGACCAGAAAGAAACAATATACAGAAGGAACCCATTTTCATAGTAACTGCAGCTTGTAGTTTTCTGTTGCTTTCTTTGAAACAGTCAAAATGCTTTTTACAGGATTTCTAAATCAGGAACTGCCATCTAAATAAGGCATTAGTATTTTCCCTACTCAGTTTCAGTGCTTTTTATGTTTTCTTCAGGAAACTTTCATTGATTCATTATCATTCAGATGAGAGTGGGAGACGAATACAACAAAATAATTATTCTAATTCTAAAATCTCCATCATTTTACCTCTACCTCAATAATCTGCTACCAAAGAATAATCAATTTCTTGTACCTTTTTGGTGGATTAGAGAAAATTCCTTTTTATATTAGGGGATTGCAGTTTTACTCTTGGTGTATGTTAATTCCCTACATGCCCTGATTTGAAACAGGGATCCTGATTTTCAAGAAGTATATTTCTATCAAGTAGAAAACCACTGAACTCTACCACATCACTGTATTATCCAACTGACAGCATATGACAACATTTTCTGATTAATTAGCTGGAGTATAGTACATATATAATGGTACGTATGTGCTTTAGCTTTGGGATCAGATGGCCTCATAGTATTAAAAACCCCATTATGTTGCCTGCATGGATGGCAGAAAATACCTCAATATCGGGCTGCCTGCAACTAAAATGTAAGGGTAATGATTCTGTTATTTGTTTTGAGCTTTAACTGGTGGAAGAACCTGCAACAAGTTGATGGAAACTCTTCTCTCACTCCAGTATGCATCGGGCAGACTGTGAATGCAGACCATGCATTGATTTTGCAGCAAGAACATTGACTTCATAGAAGTGTTCTCAAATTCAGAGTGAATGATCATGCTTTTGTAGCATTGCATTTCACCTCAAGTTGAAGGTCAGTGGATCCAAAGAATGTCACCTATTACCATTACACTTTCTATACTAAAAGTCAGTCTACTCCATTGCACAAAGAAGTCATTACTGTATGTAACTCTGTCATGGCAAGATGCTAGTCATTTTCTTGATCATCTGAATACGTATTTAGTAGGTGTTTTGTATGATAACATAAATGAAAAAATTAAAGACCCCATAATCAGCTGATGGTTTCATTTGTGAGATGTTCCTCATATAACTTTGACCATGAACGAAGACTACTAGATGTACAAGATCATTCACTCCAGAAGAGGGCAGTCTTTGCTTTCAGGGAGATGCCTCTCTAATATAAGAGCTCTGTGCCTTCTTGTATACATCCCTGAAGTTCTCTGGAAACTGTAAATCTTAAAGACTAAAGGCGGCAAAATCATGGCCATCTTGGTAGCGTCAGCTTGCCACAATCAACATTTGCTGTGTTGTCAGCTGAAATTGTCACTGTGCATTATTTTATTTTTCATTTCTGCTTGATCAGTCAGAATAATGGATCTATCTCTAACCCATGTTAACTTCATTATGTCTTATTATACTGAGTGTAATTGGGCTGTGAAATTAAAAAGATTCTGCAGATATTCTTGTTCTGCTTTGAGTCAGAAAACAGATTTGTACTCAGATGCACGTATGCAGCAAAAATGTCAGCAGTTGTCTGTAGTCTCATTGCAATGTTTATTTTCAGTCCATGAAAATCTTTACATTTTCAATAAATTTTTTGTACTATTCATTGTAAAAGAGCATACAGTGTTTCTCTCATCTTCTTGTGGTACCTAAAGGTATTTACTGAGTTTATCTCTTAGTTACAAGGTCTCTCTCCACTGTAGGACCTTAATGTAGCTCTTACTCTTTTTACATGTCTTGTTTTCTGAGTATGAGTAATGTTATTTCACTCATTTAAGAAGGCTGTGTTGTTCCTTAGAACAATCCAGAAGGTACAATTCAGGAGTTCAATCTTTAGTATGTGGACTATAATTTTTTCTCTTCTACAACAAAAAAGTAATATTAGAGTCACACCTTAGGTTTCTTCTAGAAGTGTCTTTGGATCTTTCTTTAAAGTAAATATCTGATCAAATTGTTTTGTCTCACAAGCCTGATTTCTCTGAAGCAAAAGAAGCCCTACACTTAAAGATAAGCTTGCAGTTTTATCTTTCTCTTCTGAGAGAATAAAGATGTTCAGCATATTACTGTGGCTGTTAGAAAGTATTAGAAACATGGTTCAAAGGTCTGGTGTAAAATTCCTGGCTATGTTGCATTCCTAGATACAGTCAAAATTTATTCTACTGCAGAAACGTTCCTTTCTGTGACATTAGTAAAGCTGCTATTTGAAGTAGGTCACATATTTTTCAACATTACTTTCTTATTCAAATATCTCATTTATTAAGATCTGATATGAAAAGATAAAACCAAGATGTCTCTTCAAGTCTTGTGTCTTCAGTTATAAAAATTCTGAAATTACTAGAAGTGAAGTACAAAATGAAAGGATTGCAAAGAAAAAATAAAATAACTTTTCTTGCTAGAGGGTATTTTTAGGTGTGCTGTTATAGAAATTAATGGTACACTGTCTTTGTTTGTTAACAGTACCTTACTAATTACCAAAAAAACCACATGGCTTTCCAGTGACAGAGAGGAGAATATTGGCATGTAATGAAATAAGCATAATCAACAAATGCTGGTGAATAAAACGTTCCCATCTCCTGTATATGGACACCTGCACCTCCAGTTAGGGAACATCTGAAAAGAATGGTTTTACAAACCTATCATTGATTGAGAAATCTTTTCCAGATTAAATGCCCAAGAAGGTAATTTCAAACCCTCTTTTCTCTGTTTTTTCGTTTTCTTCATCATATTCTTGATTACAGTTCAATAACATCTGTCAAAGCATTCTTCAATCCAGGTTAATTTGAACATTTTCATCTGTGAAGATTATCTGTTTTTTCAACTTATAGCCAAGTTCAACTGAGTGCAATTAGTAAGTAAAGCTATTCCAGGAACTGCTACTGGGAATCATACTCAGCCCTGTCTCAAACAATTTCTTTTCTGTTCTAATTAAGTTGTCCAGCAGATGTAGCGTGTTAAGGTCTCCTTATGTTGCCCTTCTTTTTGCTGCTTCTAGTTCCAGCCTTTGCACAGTTATCCAAGGCAAAGGTACAGTCTGTCACTCAGGAACAGGGAAATTTAAGGTTTATTAATATTATAAACTTCTATTTGTTAATTGTTCTTGTCTTTACACTTTCCAGTTTCAAAACAACATATTTTATAAAGCTCATTGTAATCATATCTCACTGTTACAAATATGTCAACATGCAGCGTATGATGTCCAAAAATCTGATAGCGGAAAAATCAAGTGAGACAAAGGCTGGAAAGCTGTAGATGAAATTGACTCCTGTCATTCAATTCAAAAACAATGTATCTTTTTGCAAGAAACTGATCTTCTGTACTAGTCCCTGCATGAAACGTTAGATACAATAAACTCCTAAATCCCATGCCACCTGAACATAAAAATAATCTTGTTGGAGATAGTGATCTTTTTCCAATTTAAACTTCATGACAGTGCTACCTTCAGTAATGCCTACACAGTGTTATCTTTCAGACTTTTCTCAGGCTTAAATGAATTATCTGGGCTAAACCCTCTTAGCAGCTGTTAGTGTGAACCTGCTCTCCAAACATACTGTCTCACATGTCACTAACAGTGTGGACATTCTGATTGCTAAGTCAATAGTAAACTAATATGAAAATAAAACAATTTGAAGCAGGCATATATTGAAGGAATAAAACTGCAGATGGGTCTCTAAGCCCTGTTGTCAGATATAGCATTGGATGTGTTAATAAAACAAGAAATTACATGAACAGCTAATCTCTTTTCAAATTAAATTCTGAACTGTCTGACCACATGTGGATAGGCATGTGTTAAGCAATGTGCCTGCCTATCTTTTATTCAAATGGCTAGTCTTCAGATGATTTGCTCTTTTCCCCCACATTATTTGCTTACTATGAATAAAGCCAATTAGAAATTGCTGACAGTACAGGGGAAAAAAATCCCCCGTAACATACATTTACTTATTTTGAAAACCTAAATTCTTAGACCGCAGTCTGGCAAGCTGTAAGGTAGGAAATAGAGCAATGCTGTGATGATGATGGAGATGAGAATTTCTTAAAGACTGTCCTAAAATTGGGGAAGATTTCCCTCGGGATCTTTAGGAACACTGCATGTTACACTTCAGTTAGCTTCAGGTTTTAGCTATTTCTTTAACTCTTTTTTTCCCATAAAGTAAACTTAAAGTAATATATGCATGTTTCTGTACATGTCTATTTGGGCTATTAAAATCTATTACACTTCATTTAGTTGCACATCCTCTTTGTGAGATGACAGAAAAGACTTGTAACAGTGGTTCATCACATCATAAAATGTCTTCCTGAAGGAACATCAGATATTACAACAGTAATCCTATAAAGAATTTTTTTAAAAGCTTCCTTGAGAGAAAGAGGTTATGAATGCAATTGTTAGAAGCAATATAATTTACATTTTTAATTATATATATAAGACGTGCATTCGTCTAGTTATAATAATTATCCTGACCTGTAAGGTCAAAAGAAAAAATACTTTCTGTAATATTTCATTTACAATTTTAGCAATTTCTAGAAGCACAGTAAGTATAGGCAATACTCATATTTATTGCATTGTCATCTTAGTCAACTCTTTGCTTTGTTGTTTTGGGTTTGGTGTCTTTTGCCAAGCTGGAACCAAAATAACTCCTTAACTTGTCATGGGACCATTTGCAGACAGAGTGTTTTAGTCTTTAGGCTTTAGGCTTAGTCTTTAGCATGACTTCTATTGTTCCCTTATCTTTCCTTTGGATATTTTGTAAATAAGATTGACCAAGCTCTGGAGGGCTGCTCATGAAAACTTCATCAGTCAGAAGAACTGTCGTTGCAAGATGAAGGCTATGAGAAAAGAGCACTAGGATTTTCCAGTCTTCAGTTCCTCACAGTATTGTTTGTGGTAGTTTTCTTTTACTCTGTGAATGTATTTAAACTGATTGTAGCATTATTTCAGTCTATTCTTCTTTTCTTTTTATCATGTCCTTTTATTCATATTTAATAACTTTTCTGGTTCTTCTCTTCACCAGAATGTTTGTGTCTTTTGGAAAGCTTTCTGCTCACCAGCTATATTTCTGAGCCCTATGTGAGACAATGAGAATGGAGGGAATTGGCAAAAACATACCTGTTTTTTAAAAAAAACTTTTAGTCCTCTGAGCGTACTTAGTGACCTCCAGTTTAAAAAAAAAAAAAAACAAAACACAACTCTCTGTGTTACATACCAACTAGTAACAAAGAATTTTAGCTGTTTTCTTTTCTCCTAAGACCGTTCTGAAATAAAAGACAATTTTTATTTCTTTTTCTTACTCCCTGTGCACGTAACACAACATCTTTTTCTATTTGTTGTTCCTTGCTATCCAATTGTAATGCTACTATCATTTGCTGTAATAAATCTCTCTTTTTGTGTTGTTCCACACTATATTAAAAGAATAGTCTATATGGTGAGAAAACAAGCCTGTACCTTTGATGAATATCCAACAACTTGGGTAGAATCAGTCTTACTCATTAGCTAATTAAGTAGATATTTTATAACCAGGTCTAGTTGAAGAAGGTAAAAGAAACACATATCAGAGTGCATTGCAGGTGGTAGTATTCTTGTGGAAAAGGAAAGTTCTATGCCATTTAGTGAAAGGAGAAAATTGAACCCAGATCTCTCTCATTCTGGAATAGCTGCTATCATTTTGTCTAGAATGGGGATAACACCATGAGTTCTAGAATTTTGATTCTAGCCTCTAAATTTTTTTTTCAACAGTAATTTGTCAATAAATCTGAGATACTTTCATGAATGGTTTCAGAATGACTGAATAGATCTTAATATAATGAAATTAAATATTTGTGCCTGTTTTTTCCTATGTTATTGAATAACTTCTCTACAGTAGCTAGTTTGATAGTTTGTAATTAGTTAAGAATTCAAAAAGATACTGTCAAGTTTGAAAAAAAATTAAAAATATTCCTTGCTCTCGGGAGCATTTGTATGCTTTGGTAGGAATAAATAATTCCACAAATTCAGGATATAACAGATTATATAAATTGGAACTCTCAAGAGGTTTCTTTGAAAATCTGTATAAACACTGTATATTATGCCTCATTTTGGACTTGGTCATATAAGCTCTGTATATGAGTGCTCGGTTTGTATTTCTAGTTGTAACGTAGGTCTAAGTGTAAAGTTGTATAAACTGAAAGGATTTTTCTTTTCAATTTCTGATTTTTACATAGTGAGAGACTCATTATCTTCTTAGAGTTATCCAGAGGATTCACTGAGAGTTTGGACTTGTTCAGATGAAGAAGATAGGGCCAGATTGCAATGTCTGGGGAAGATATGAAGCTGTACTCTGAAAATATGTCAGAACTGTCAGAGATCCAAACGAATAAATTCTCATAAGTTTAACAAAAACAGAAGGGCATAAAATAAAAAGCATTAGAAAGGCTGGCCTGCGTAAGAGTAAAGTTTTATCTACCCTGTATCATATTTGACAATAACTAAATATGAATGCCTTCGGGAAATGTGTAATTGCAAAAAAAATGCATAGTGACGCCTCTTCAGAATGTTGTTACAGCCTTCAGCTATTTGCAGCCCAAGGTTCTCCAAAGCCCAAGGTTCTCCTGGATGTTTCCTAAGTGTTACATAACCTTAGTAGATTTATGTTCTATGGATTTATCAATTATCCGTTGTGCCTATGTATAATTTTTGTACCCACAAGATATTATTGCATGGAATTCCACTCTTAACTATCCAATCCCCATGAGTGGGTTACACCTTTTATTCCCAATCATTTAAAAATTCAGAAGGCTGGAGAGTGGGTCCATTGTTTATGTTCTAGAGCTTTAATTTGTGTGACTTGCACCTAGCAGATTGTGATACCAGTTGATGACAATTTTCTGCATTTCAGTAGCTCTGTTCATAGAACTGAGATTCTTAATTTCTGAGACATAGAATAATTTTATTTTGGATAGTAACTTTTTTTTTCTAGTTATGAATATTTTTGAATAATTTTAAAGAAAAGTCTTATTCCCACTTTTGTTGGTGTTTTGTAGAGCTCATTAGTGGCTATTTACTGTTTGTACATTTGCAAGAGTGAAAGTATTGAAGACTCACTCTGTAGCAGCATTATTTATGTATGTTATTTCTTAATATTCAAGTCATCCTGAAGTACCCGGTTAAGAAGAACTCTGGGTTAGTCTTGTACAACTCACAAGGAATAATATTACTCATCCTCTAAGGATTTTTTTTAAGAAAATATTAAGAATTGCTATCTCCAGACACATCTCATAGGAATGGCAGGATTCTCTGTAATCCTCCTTCCCCAGAATCCGTATTAGCAACGGCAGAGGCAACACACATCTCGTGCCGTCAAAAAAATCAAACATAGACTTCTACATAGTCTTGCCAAGTAGTTTGTGTCACACTTCTGATGATCAATAATTTGTAATACTATCTGCAGTCTCTTTTTTAATGTATTGGATAGCTTGTAGCTTTGATAATAAGATCTGTGCTTCAGATATCTGTCAGGTTTTAAGTGTCTGTAGAGAAGTGTGTCCTTGCATAATTTTTTGCAAGATGCTTACTTGTCAAGAAAGAAGAATCTCCCTGCAAAACCTCAAGCTGTATGTGAAAACCCAAACACATAAAAAAATAATTTCATTGGAGCGCTTTTAGTACTGCTTTAATTAAAATCTAGTTTAGTTTAATTTCAGCTTAGTTGAATTCTCTGGGGTCCAGTATACTTGCTTTTTTAATTTAAATTTAAGTTTTTCTTCAAATGTAATGCTCCCCTAGCAACTTTTAATTTATCAAGCTATCAAGGTATCAGAGAGATGTATAGATATTCATGCCTGAGAGCTGTCTTGTTACTGTTACACTTAGCTTACATGAGGGATAATGAGGAGAAAAGTAGGTGTAGGTTTATTCAGTTTTAATGTTCACTGTATTCCCATAGAATACTATAAACCAATACTGTAATTAAACAATAATTCAATATTTCAGTAGAAATAATTCAATAACAAATAATTAAAAGTTAATTTACTTTTTTGTTATTAGTTTGGGTGTTTCCCATAGAAGGACAGTGGGGTTGTTCAGGATTTTTGTTTCTGATAAATGGATTTAAATTATGAAAAATCTACATTTACCTATGCAACAGACCACTGAGAGGCAGTTTAATATTTATCAAGTGTATTTTCTAAAAAAAAAAGTCAATAAAAGTGTAGTGCTCACATTGAAGCCCATCTTCGCATTTAATTTCAGCCTGAAGGAATGCAATTCATGCATTCTGAGGTTGCTCCAGGATGTGAACCAAAACACAATAAATGCAAACTGTCAGGAGATTTCCCAGCCAAGCAAAAACACTAATGAAGGTGCACCTATAAGCCTTCAGTATAAATCAGGTCCTATTAACCATGAAATAATCAGAAGAATGAAAACAATGAAAAAGGAGAGATTCTGAATATTTCTGCTATAGAAAAAGCTCTAATTGTCCTTTTTACGATGTTGAATATCAGAAAGCCTAGCGATGAGATACAGGTTTTGTAAAACCAGGCTTGTTGTTTTTTCTTTTCTGAGATAAATTTCAGGAAAGCCGATTTTTAAAACCATAAATATTCAATTATTTGAATTGCTTTCTGTTTATTCAAGCAATCAGAACCCTACCTGCTTGCTAGCTTGCTCACACCCCTCTGAAAAAGTGAGATGATACTCGTAATTGTCCTCTTCTCCCTCCTCCTGTAGAAGGTATCCTATGCCATCTTCATAGGCAAGAGAAAGGTGACACTGAAAAAGAAAGAAATTGGATAACAAAATAAAAAAAAGAAAAATTAAAAAGAAAAATACAGTTTCAGGGAACAGGGAAGACTGTTTTTCCCTGTATTACCAGGCATTTTTCACAAAGGTAAAAAAAATACATTATTTCTCTTGAGCAACATGGACTGCATAGACTATACTCCCTCAAGTATTTTTTTGTAGGTTAGGAGGTAGTTTTCTATCTTGAACACATAATAAATATTCATTACAATTTTTTTCGTATTGTAAAATGATATATGGTCCGTCTTTTCTTTCCCTTTCTGAGTGATAAACTGCCCTTCAGAACTTACCATACTCTAATTCCTATAGGCAAAAAACCCCCTGATGATGTCATTCCAAGTCAGTGGAACTGACAGCCCATATCTGCCTACATGGTGTGTCTACCTGTAGTCGAGGGAAGTTCTCCTTGGACAGTATATCGCTTACTCAGAAGTACTCAGAGAATTTAGTCAGGCAGCTACATTTTGGTGGTTTAACAAGTAGCTGGTCATCACCTTGTCTGCTGTATCTTCATGCTTTTACTCTACAGCAAATGTTGAGTTCATCTACTTCACAGTGAAACAGAGCCTGAGTACTGTTCCTTACCATCCATGTCGGAGTGCTGAGAATATACTTACGGTCAGTTGCAAGGGAATTAATGCTCAAATGATATGTTGCCCTTATCATGTTATTAC
Organism: Pterocles gutturalis; assembly: GCF_000699245.1. Lineage (NCBI taxonomy): Eukaryota > Metazoa > Chordata > Aves > Pterocliformes > Pteroclidae > Pterocles > Pterocles gutturalis. The sequence continues at coordinate 12,917 of NW_010128801.1, read as the reverse complement.
TTTGAAAAAGAATGAGGAAATGGAAGTATTACTAATCTGAATTAAAGATAAGGTGAGCAGCACCAAAGTATTAAGTGCCTTGCTTAACTTTGAACAAAAATTTTGGAACAGACCTTTTTCAAGTTCCAATCAAGTGTCATAATCAGTCTTATGATTTATTTCAGGATTTCAGAAAATTCTGAATTGATATATTCTTTCTCTCAAGAACATTCTTCCACAGTATAGCAGCAATTGAAATATCACCTATAGCAACAGTATCCATGGGGAAATATTTTTTTTCTCCAGCAGTGAAAGCAAACCACTGTCACAAAATGTAGTATATACAATATCAAAGCAAGAGTATCTCATCGTGGTGCTTACCTGGAATCTTGATGAAATATACGATATTAATGCATATTTTAGGGTTTTTTTTATTTTTAAATTGCACTCTTTGAGTTTAGTAATGTCATTTTGGTCTAGACTACTCTGCTTCTTATTACTCTGTGGATGATTTTGGGTTGCCTTAAATACTTATATCAGCTACATAAGTAATCAGCACAATTACTTTAGAAAGTATCATATAGTTGTTTCCTTTCTTCACCTTTTGAGATTTAAATAATCACAGATTTTTATGTCTTTAATAATTTTTTAACTTCTCACTACAGTTAGATATTGTGTTGTGTTTTCCTAAGGAGAGCTTTATTTCTTTTTATTGAAGCTATATGCACTCTTCTGAGGACTTACAAACCAAGCTTGGTTATTGGATATGCACTTTCCTTCCATTCTGTACTTTTGCATCACAATCAGTAAGACCCCTCATGCTACTAAACATCATATTCACATACTGGTACTGAGCTACAATAATTTCCACCAAAGAAAAACCCACCCATCAGTCTGTGTATAAAAGTTCTGCCTCAACACCACAGACAACAGATCTTGCATGATTAGCATCTTATATATAAGCAAATTAAGCTTAAAAAATTGATTACTAAGTACTGTCATTAAAGTAGTATTAGGAAAAAATACACCAAATAGTAAAAGGGTATTAACTGTATTTCACAGCTATTAGTCATTCTAGTCCTAAATCTGATAACCCAAGGGTAACAACACTGATGGTACAGTAAAAAAACTATATTTTTGAGCAAATAGTTTTTCATCTACTAGAAATGTATTTCTTAGCATTGATTATATCCCTCATTTATTCCCTGGAAACTTGAGAGCTAAGTTTGAAATAAACTAAAGACATGTCAGTAGGTCCAGTTGTTCTCTTAAATTAATGTCAATGATATGATTGCACAAAGTCTGATGAGAAATTTAAAAATGTTTTGTATTCTGACTTAGGAATACTGTCACCTGTCAAAACTGTGTGAGAAAGAGAACAAGAAAAATGAGATAGGTCAAAAACAGGAGAGAAAGAGAAAGCCAATAGTCAAGAGTTTGGTGGTTAGGTTACTTATCTGTGCTATGAAATCCTTCTTTCAAGTACCTGGGCTGAATAGGGATTTAAACCTCTGTTTTCCACATCACCAATTAATACCTCAAACTCCTGGTCTTGTAGGTTCAAACGTTCTCTAGTTTTATCCATATGTTCTTTTCTGGAGCTGAGAAATCATTTGCCAGGAAAGCATTAAGGAAACCAACAACTACATCTCATTAATCTTTTGTTAGATGAATTAATATTTTCCAGCAAAAAGAGCAGAAATATTGTGGGAAAAATTCCTAAATTATCTTTTTCTGTAAAATCAAATAAATATAATTTCATTAACTTACAAGACAGGTAAAAGAATAGCTACTGGTTTTTAATGGTTATAGTAAATTGTTCTGCATGCTACCACTCATTCATTCATAATCTGAGAAACAAATTAGACTTTTTCTAAATGACTTTTACTTACGTGCTGTAGTTACATATTTTATATTATTCTTTCAAGTCACTGTATAGACCAAAATGTGCAAATATATTTTGCAAAATAAAATATTTGGTAAGCTATCTATGGCTATGACTATCTTCAGAAGATGTCTTGGAATATTTGACACTGACATTATATGCAATTCAGTAAGAAAATCTGTTTAAAATGCTGATTACCAGTCAAAATTCTCTAGGGGCCTGATCCAAAGCTTATTGGTATTAGTGGAAATATTTATACTGAGTTTAGCAGATTTCAGATAGAATCAGACTCCAACACATTAAAAATTAGTAGTGTGGAAGAGCTTTTTCTTTCTGAAAACACTGGAGGCAAATGCATTAGTTCAAAACCAGTGGGTTATCATTCTGAACTAAATAAATAATTCTAAAGTAGAACATGTGCATGATAGGTCTGAACAGTGATTTAAAACAAATTCCAGTTGCACTGGCACACTTAACTGACAAGACTTGGGATTATTCTGTGCTCTAAAAAAGCATTTAAATCTGCATGCTTCCTGTTTTTCTAAGGCTAGAGATCAATTTGGGGTATTTTAGCACAGTACATCGCTTGTTTCTGTTTCAGATTCTTAAAATTGCTTTGAAGTATATGCCAGAAACCAAATTATTTCTGCCCATAGATGAAATAATTCATTTTCTGTGGCTTCCTTGGATGTGGAGTCAATCTCTGCTCAGGAAAAAAATTGTCTTAAGAAATAGAAGAATATGTAACTCCTAATTTTAAGTTTAGCCCTTAGCATTCAGAAAACATTATGGGCTAAGCTGTGGCACAAAGTCACACGCTCTGATGGAGGTGCATCAAAGATGATCTGGTTCAGTTGGGCACAATCTGCTCTGGGAAAGAAGAGAAAGAGGAGAGTCTGTTGTCCATTGCATGTTATGCCAGAGAAGA